>NW_020934952.1:0-590 GCF_003984885.1 Neopelma chrysocephalum
CACATTTTAGGGAATTATGTGCTAAAGAGAGAGGAGAGATGAAGGAGGGACAGGGATACAGCGTGGATGTGGATATGAAAAAATAGTGGCTGTGTGTCATTTAGGGAAGATTCACGTTTTATGGAATGACATGGTAAAAAAAGATGAAGGAGAGACAGGGATAGTGTGGATGTGATTTGACAAAATAGTGGCCATGTCTCTTATTTAGGGGAAAATCAACATTTTATGGAATGGCATGGTAAAGAGAGATGAAGGAGAGACAGGGATACAATATGGATATGGATATGGATATGAAAAAACAATGGCTATGACTCATTTAGGGGAAAAACCACATTTTATGGAATCACATGCTTAAAAGAGAGGAGAGATGAAGGACAGACAGAGAAAAACTCTGTGCTGTTTCCTTGCTGTTAAATCAAGAAAGAGAAATATTTTACAGCAACATCAGCAGAGTTTATATAACTCTGATGGACAGAAGGACCTGGGGATGGAACAGAAACACTCCTGTATATTTGCAAACCTTGACTTATTGTTTATAACAGTTTCACAAAGAACACATCCATTCTTTTTAAGAGCAAATGGAGAGTTCC
>NW_020934953.1:0-2641 GCF_003984885.1 Neopelma chrysocephalum
TTATCCAGCTTAAACTGCTGTTTCCTTTCGTTCTGTCCCTTGTTCCCTGGGAGCAGAGACCAACCTCCCCCCAGCTCCCCCCTCCTGTCAGGGAGTTGCAGAGCCAGAAGGTCCCCCCTGAGCCTCCTTTGCTCCAGGCTGAGCCCCCCCAGCTCCCTCAGCTGCTCTTGCTGCTCCAGCCCCTTCCCAGCTCCGTTCCCTTCTCTGGATGTGCTCCAGCCCCTCAATGTCCTTCTTGTTGTGAGAGACCCAAAACTGAACTGTGAGGTGCCTCAGCAGTGCCCAGCACAGGGACAGGCAGTGCCCTGGCCCTGCTGCCACACAATGGCTGGTACAGCCCAGGTGCCATTGCCCTTCTTGCCCACCTGGGCACACCTGGGCTCATGTTCAACCACTGTCAACCAGCACCTCTAAGTCCTTTTCTGCCCAGGCAGGTTTCCAAACCCTTTTTCCCCAAGCCTGGAGCATTGCCTGGAGTTGTTGTGACCTGGATCCCCTGTTTCACCTGCCTTGGCCTCGAGTGGGCACAGGAAGGGAGAAGAAAATGCACCTGTGGCTTTGCAGTTGCAGATGCTCCTGTCCTCAGTGCAGGGCTGCCCAGGATGACGTCCTTTCCCTCAGCATCTTCACTCACACCTGGGGACATTTGCAAACAGACACCCTGCCCAAAACACCCAGAAGGATTCCCACACATTCCTGTGGTTAAACACCACACCCCCTTTCCTGTACGCTGAGATAGTCACAGGCCTGAGCCCAGTTGGGATGTCCCAGCTTATGTTCATGTGGCCCTGCCCACAAGAGTGAGCTTCTATTTCTCCACTGAAGTGCTACAACATCCTTGGTGTGACCACCACTTCTGTAGAAATCCATGGAGCCAAGACCACGTTGTTCTCTGCTCTTTTCACGGTTTCCTCCTTGTGACCTGGAGAAAAAAAGGATCCCAGGGATCCCAAGCAGGGCCTGGGGTCAGGCTTGGGGCCATTTTTTAGCACATCAGGCTTTTGGCAAACCCAGGTAAGGGATCTTGCTCGTGGTAGGTGGGCTCCTGAAAAGCTGTGGAAAAACCCTTGGACTGAAGAAGAGATATTTTCTGAGAGACACGGGGCATTTCCAGCCTTTGATGACACCAGTTGATAACTACAATGGTCATCAAACCAACAACGAAAGTGTGGACACTTCAGTGCTCAGCTTTGTTTTTATGGCATCCAAACACAATCCCCTCAGCACATTCCCACCTCTTTTTTATGTTCTGCAGGCATCTCCAGCTGGCCTGTTGTGCATTTTGGGGGGTTGCCAGCCACTAAAGCCATGTCAGAAGCAGAAAGTCATTTTAGAAGTATCTGTTTGGCAAAAGAATTATTTGCCACCACCTTTCCCTTTTAAATGGCTTCCGTGGAGCCAACCAGAGTCTGGTAAGACACAGATTTGGAGCCACCTCCCAGAAGAGGTGAGGGGAGCAGGGGGTGTTTAGCTGTAGAACACGGGCTTGCGGAGCACACGCACCACGTTGTACGTGTTCAACCCCGGGGCATCGAAGCCTGGAGACAAACCCTTGCGGTCAAAGGGGTAAAAGTTAAAGAGCTGCCCATTTTGGGTCTCCAGGGAGATGGAGGCAGAGCCCAGGTGCAGGACACACGGGAACTCCTTGTCAAAAACAACTTGGAAAACACGATCCTCCAGGTGGTGGAGCTTGATTGTCCGGTACTTCTCAGGGATCAGCTCTTCTACGTGAGGCCCAAACTGCTGCATGATCAGCACCCCACCAATGCCAACTTTGATCTCATAGAAAGTCAGGTTGGAATAGGTGTAGTAGCCAACATAAGGGATGGGGTTTGGAGGGGGAACCACACTCTTCTCTGCCTCCCTGAAAGCCGTCTCCATGGCCGGAATGAGATACTCGTAAGTCTGAGTCACAACATCCCCACCCTGAGGCCTGGGCCCCGACATGAGCACGATGAAGCTCAGGTGGAGCTTGGGGATAAGAGAGAAGGTGGCTGAGTAGCCATCGAGGTCCCCATCCTTCCTGATGACATCGTAGCCCAGCTGCTCGTTGATCTCCCAGGGCGTGCCCGTCTTGTTGGCAAAGTAGTCGCTGGAGCACTTGAGCAGCGGGGTCAGCATGGTCTTCACCGTGTCGGGCTCCAGCAGCCGGCGGTGGTAGGTGCCCAAGAAGACCATGGCCAGCTTGGCCAGGTCGGCAGCCGTGGAGTACATCTGCCCAGAGGGTCTGTACCAGCCCAGGTCGTAGAGCGGGGCGGGCTGGCGGCTGCCGTAGAAGCCCACGGCCATCTGGGCGCGGATGGGCGGCGTCAGGTCGAAGCCCGTGTCCTCCATGCCCAGGCGGTCCAGGATGTGCTCCGAGATCCAGCGCTGGTACTGCCCGTCGGCCCCGTGCTCGGCCAGCACGTGGGCCAGCAGGGAGAAGGCCAGGTTGCTGTAGTGGCACCTGGGAAAGAAGGAGGAATATCTCGGGATCAGCTTTGCCCGGCGTGGATGGGACAAAACGGTGGCTGTGCCTGTTGTTTAGGGGGTATTCACATTTTAGGGAATGATGTGCTAAAGAGAGGAGAGATGAAGGAGAGACAGGGATACGGTGTGGATGTGGATGTGAAAAAATAGTGGCTGTGTGTCATTTAGGGAA
>NW_020934954.1:0-592 GCF_003984885.1 Neopelma chrysocephalum
GGGAAATTCACATTTTAGGGAATGATGTGCTAAAGAGAGGAGAGATGAAGGAGAGACAGGGATATGGTGTGGATGTGGAGGTGAAAAAATAGTGGCTGTGTGTCATTTAGGGAAGATTCACATTTTATGGAATGACATGGTAAAAAAAGATGAAGGAGAGACAGGGATAGTGTGGATGTGAGTATGACAAAATAGTGGCCGTGTCTCTTATTTAGGGGAAAATCAACATTTTATGGAATGGCATGATAAAGAGAGATGAAGGAGAGACAGGCATACAGTGTGGATATGGATATGAAAAAACAATGTCTATGACTCTCATTTAGGGGAAAAAGCACATTTTATGGAATCACATGCTTAAAAGAGAGGAGAGATGAAGGACAGACAGAGAAAAACTCTGTGCTGTTTCCTTGCTGTTAAATCAAGAAAGAGAAATATTTTACAGCAACATCAGCAGAGTTTATATAACTCTGATGGACAGAAGGACCTGGGGATGGAACAGAAACACTCCTGTATATTTGCATACCTTGACTTATTGTTTATAACAGTTCACAAAGAACACATCCATTCTTTTTAAGAGCAAATGGAGAGTTCC
>NW_020934955.1:0-6146 GCF_003984885.1 Neopelma chrysocephalum
ACCAGAAACTGTGGATTAAGCACCCCATTGTTCAGGGGAGCATCACTGTTGTTCCACAGAGTCATTAGAGACCCAACAGTGTTACAGGTTAATGGGTTAATTGCTCCTCTTACCCTGTTTTCGGGAATGTGTGGCCTTGCTTGTTCCCAGCTGACCTGTCCCACTCTTGGGATGAAGGGCCATCCCTGTCCTGTCTGGTACAGGGATGAATTCAGCTTTTAGCCAGACTGACCAAGCAGAACTGATTGTTTTGATGTGTCACCGCTAAGGCAGAAAGGGGGGTCCAAACCTGCAGTTTGTGTGGTCAGCTCTGACAGATCCATGGAGAAATATTTTGGGGTCATGGTGTGTGGGAGCTCAGGAACATCTCTGGGGGTGCAAAATCTCGGTGACACCAACCTGCTGAGCCTCAGGAACCCTCAGTGCTGGTTCCTGGGGGGAGCAGGGATGGGTTTGTAAATGGCTCAAAAGACAGGGGCCTTTTGAGGGCCTGAGGGGTGGGTTTGGGGGTTCTCATGGATGGAAAGCTGGACATGAGCCCACAGTGTGTGTTTGCACCCCAAAGGCCAATTAAATTTGGACTCTCTCCCCATGCCCCCCTAAAGTGAGACCCCCCTGCAGAGCTGCCTCCAGCCCTGGGGGCCCAGCACAGGAAGGACGTGGAGCTGCTGGAGCGAGTCCAGAGGAGGCCACGGAGCTGCTCCAAGGACTGGAGCCCCTCTGCTCTGGAGCCAGGCTGGGAGAGCTGGGGGGGTTCACCTGGAGAAGAGAAGGCTCCAGGGAGACCTGAGAGCCCCTTCCAGGGCCTAAAGGAGATCCAGGAGAGCTGGAGAGGGACTTGGGACAAGGGATAGAGGGACAGGCCAAGGGGCAATTGCTTCCCACTGCCAGAGGGCAGGGTTAGATGGGATATTAGGAAGGAATTCTTGGCTGTGAGGGTGGGGAGGCCCTGACACAGGTTGCCCAGAGAAGCTGTGGCTGCCCCTGAACCCCTGGAAGTGTCCAAGGGCAGGTTGGACGGGGCTTGGAGCAACCTGGGCTAGTGGAAGGTGTCCCTGCCCATGTCAGGGAGTGGCACTGGATGGGCTTTAAGGTCCCTTCCATCCCAAACCATTCCATGATCCCAAGTCTCCCAGTGTTACTCTGATAAAGGGAGTCAATCACACTCTGTGCCAACACTCTCTGGGCAAAGCTGAGTCCTCTAGCCCTGAAAGGCAGACCCAGGATATCAGAGGTTTTAAAAAAAAGCAGTGAACCCACAGAGCTCCCAGTACTCACTGGGACAACCGGGGTATTTTCCCAAGGATTTGGAATAACTCTGATTGAAACATTCCCTTCAAATATAAGGCACGATGGCAACACCCCTCTAGTCAAGACATGTTGAAGGTGAAAATCCCTCTCAGTGGTGCCAAGGGGCACATGGCCATGCTGTGGCTGGTGCTGCTGTGCATTAAAATCTCCTGTGCAAGGCTGGCTCTGGTCACACTCACCAGGCCTTGGGAGCTGGGCTGCCCCAGCTGCTTCCCAAGGGACAGTGAGAAAGGAAATACACATTTTCTTGCTGGTGGCACAGCTCATAGTTGAGATTTCGTAGACTCAGAAGTTTGGAAAAGCCCTCTGAAATCATCAGGTCCAACCATTAACCCAGCACTGCCACGTTCACCACTGAACTGTGTCCCCAAGTGCCACATCCACAGGTTTTTTGAGCACTTCCAGGGATGGTGACCACCACTGCCCTGGATACCTGTGCCTGACCACCCTTTCTGTGAAGGAATTTTCCCAAATATCCAATCTGAACCTCCCCTGGCAAAACTTGAGGCCATTCCCTCTCCTTCTGTTCCTTGTTCCCTGGGAGCAGAGCCCGACACCACCCCCCCCCCCCCCCCCCCCCCCCCCCCACCGCGGCGCAGCCCCAGAGCCCCCCCCCTGACCCCCCTCTTCCCCGGGCTGACCCCCCCCAGCTCATCCTCATCAGACTCGTGGTCCCCCCCCTATTTCAGGTCTCTTCTTGAGCACACTGGGAGGGTTTTTATTGGCTTTAGAATGAAAACCCACAGCCTGAACAGTTCCAGAGCCTCATCCTCAGGCTGTGCAACCCCACCAGCCCATGCAGGAGTGAGTCCCCTCTGCTGGGAGCCAGGGAACACTCAGAGCTTTGGGTCAGGGCTGCCTTGTGGGCATCACCTGCCTTTGGTGTGTCCCAGAAATGGCACTGGAGATGAGGGGACTGGTGTCAGAGAGGGTGACAAACAGCTTTGCCTCAGTCCCATCTCCACAGGGTTTTCTCATTTCCAGTGGAACATTAACCCTCGTGCTTCAGTTCTGCAGGAAAGAGTTGGAGAGGGAACCTGCAGGAGCTGTGGGAGATCTGGATGAGGCTCCCCAGAGGCTGATGGTGGCCCAGGAAGAGCTCCAGGGGATGACAGAGGAGTTGGATGCACCGAGCAAGGAGCAGAGTGGAGCAGGTAAAGCCACTCCTAATTCCTGGTTGTTCTCAGCCCAGCCCAGGGTAAGGTCACCTCCCCACCTCTGGGGAGGTGGGGGCAGCCTCTCCTGTGTCCTCCCTGCTTGGAATGTGGGAAAATCAGGTGTTAGCCTGCTCCTTAGAGATGGGAATGCAATTATTAGCAGTTACAAATCCATTAATTCTGAGACTGGGGTTCTGTGGTCTGTGAGAACCAAATCTGGACTGAATTCCTCTCCCTGGCTCCTCCACAGGGAGAAATTCCTGCCCTAGGAGGGGATGGAGAGGGAGTGAGGACTTGGTACAGGAACAGAGTAGCTGAAATACCATGTGCACAGGTTTTGCTGGACCCCCCATCCCGGGCTTCTCCACGTTCACTTTGGGAATGTTGCCTCTTTGGGAGCCCTCAGCAAGAGCAGCAGTGATGAAGTGACTACTTAGGTTGTGTCCCTTCACCTCATTTCTGAAATAACTGTTGCTGACTAGCCCTTCTTCATATTTAGTATTTTAGTATTATTTATTCTATAAATACTGAAATATTTATATATCCTGAAATACTGTGAAAGGAACAGTTTTCTGGAGGGAGACGTGGGAAAGCTGCTCTCGGAGTGGTCCAGGTGCTTTGCTGGACACAGGGCTATGGCTGCTTTTTTGGGGGGGTTCCTTGCATTGTCCCTGTCATATGAAAGGTGGGAGTTCAGATTTTTGCTCATTCTTTTTATTTGGGTGGAGTTTGAGTGGCTCTAGTCATAAAAACTTTTTTTCTGTCTGATGGGTGTACCCGATGGGAGGGGGTTTGGCACCTGAGGAGGGGCTTGGATGTGGTTGTGGCTTGGGCAGCAGAACATCCTGATTCTCCCTTCTCAGCCACGGTCTCAGCACTGCAATGTTCTTCCATTCTGCTGGGATTAGGATGGAGGAGGCCCACGTGGTCTCCACCTGGTTCCACACTCCCTTCTGTTCCTCTGAGCAGATGTTTGTGGTTGTACTGAGGAGCATCTCGACCTCTGTCCATCCAGGGAGTTGCAGGTACTTTTTACCTTAAATTCTGAATCCTCTCTGGGTTTTAACTTTATCCATCATCTCACAGTCCCTGAACATGTGATGCAGAATCCAGTGGAGAGCAGCAAACCGGGGTGAGATGACACATCCCAGCCCCACGTGAGACTAAGTCACTCCAGGAGACTCCAGGGTCAGGTTTAGGGGAGAGTGGCAGGTCCTGGTGCTGTGTGTGAGGACCTGGACCTCACCCCAGGAGCTTCCAGGACCTGGCAGCTCCTCCCCAGCTCCCAACCCCATCACACAGAGCCCTTTAATGCCAGGCAGGGCTGTGCTGGGTGTGGGGATTGATCCACGTGTCCCCAGGGATGGGGTGAGCCTGCAGTGGCAGCTCCAGCACACGGAGCACGGAGCAACTCCAGCCTGGGACCCTCATGGAGCATTCCCTGCACATTCCCTGAGCTTTATGATCCCCTGGAGTGTCAGATGAACACAAGGCCTTGCAAACTGTGAGTGAGGGTTTAATGCTTCATGTCTGTGGGGTTTTGTTGTGCTGGGTGTGCAAAATGAGTGTGAGATCTCAGTGGTGTCCCTGGTGCTGTGTCTCTGCTTCTCCTCCTGACAAATTCAGAGCCAATCTCTCTATAAATAAATTTATTTGCTAAGAAAAACCCTCAAAGAAATCACTGATCTTTACTAGAATAAGTTTATTTGCTAAGAAAAACCCTCGAAGAAATCACTGATCTTCTTTGCTAAAACCCCTTTACTAAAACAAGGTATTTTGCTTCAGGGATAACTTGTTGGTGTTGGAGGGAAGGGATGTGGTTGTTTGGGGCCAGTTGGAGCCCAATTAGTGGGGTTTTGGGGATGAGGGGTTTGGAATTGTGTTTAATAAAGGGTGTAAAGGATGTTGCAGGGTTTGGGGCTCGGAAGCAGAACTGGGCTGCCTTTATTGTCCTTGTAGGATCAGCCCTGAAAGCAGCTGGAGAGGAAGGAATGGGAAAAGAGGGACAATTTAGGGTGTTTGCAAGTGGAGAACAGCTGGAATTTTATCAGCAAGGCTCTCCAGTAAAATACTCAGGTGTCTTTTCAGTAAAATATTCACTTTGGTGGAAATTGAGGGTTGGAACGAGGAGATTTTCAAGATCTTCTTCCAACCCAACCAATTCTGTGATTCTGTGAAGAGGTTCTTTGCCTTTTATTTTCTTTATTTTATGTATCTTATTTATCTTATTTTATTTTGTTTTATTTTATTTTATTTTATTTTATTCTATTTTATTTTATTCTATTTTATTTTATTTTTGATTGCACAGCTGAAATTCCATTATCAGAATCCCAGTTTGAATCAGGGCATTGGGACTGTGGATTATGTTTTTATTTTTCCAAATTGGGACCAAACAAGGAGAGATGTTTTGATTTTTACCTGAATAAAAATCAACATGAAGCTGAAATTTCCCTTGCCTGCCCCTTAAGCTGTAAAGGGAAAAACTCTTTTTTCCCTTTTCTGGGGAGAAAACTGTCTCCTCTCTGTTTTTTGGGACACAATTCTGTCCATGTGCTCCTCATCCCAACACCTTTCCCTGTTTTTTGCACTGGGAATACTGGGAGCCTGCATTAATGGGTGTTGTGATTGCACTAGTTTATTGATTCAGCCTTGAAGGGTTGCTGTGCAGCCACAGTTTTCCTGTCCTGGCCATTCCATAAATATTAATGCCTGGAAAACATGGATACAGTAACTGGTTTTGTTCCCCCTTGGAGCAACGAGGCATTTTGCAGTGAAAATAAGGAATTTTTGGGTTGTTTGGGTTTTCCAAAACTTTCCTTGCTGTTCGTGAATCCCATGCTAAGGATGGGAGGGGAGGGATTCTCCATGATCCAGAGGCAAACTGGGATCCCTGGGATAACTGTGGACTGTAGGGGACACAGCACTGCTGCTGAACCTGGATCTGCCAGAAACTGGAGATCTGCTGTGGGAGGGAGAGGATGGTGTTCCATGGGGATGGTGTTCCATGGGGATGTGTTCCATGGGGATGGTGTTCCGTGGGGATGTGTTCCATTGGGATGTGTTCCATGGGGATGGTGTGCCATGGGAATGATGTTCCATGGGGATGTGTTCCATAAGGTTGTGTTCCATGGGGATGGGTTCCATATGTTCCGCAAGGATGATATTCCATGAGGATGGTGTTCCATGAGGATGATGTTCCATGGGGATAGATTCCATGGGGATGGTGTTCCATGTGTTCCACAAGGATGGTGTTCCATGGGGATGTGTTCCATATGTTTTGCAAGGATGACATTCCATGAGGATGGTGTTCCATGGGGACGGGTTCCATGAGGTTGTGTTCCATGGGGATGAGTTCCATGTGTTCCACAAGGATGTGTCCCATGAGGATGGTGTTCCATGAGGTTGTGTTCCATGAGGTTGTGTTCCATGAGGTTGTGTTCCATGAGGTTGTGTTCCATGGGGATGGTGTTCCATGGAGATGGTGTTCCATAGGGATGTGTTCCATGTGTTCCACGGGGACAGTGTTCCATGAGTTGTGTTCCATGGGGATGTGTTCCATGGGGATGTGTTCCATGTGTTCCACAAGGATGTGGGAGTTCCATGGGGATGGTGTTCCATGAGGATGGTGCTCCATGGGGATGTGTCCCATGTGAATATGTTCCATGGGGATGTGTTCCA
>NW_020934956.1:0-327 GCF_003984885.1 Neopelma chrysocephalum
CATGGGGATGTGTCCCATGTGAATATGTTCCATGGGGATGTGTTCCACGTGTTCCACAAGGATGGTGTTCCATGAGAATGGTGTTCCATGAGGATGTGTTCCATGGGGATGTGTTCCGTGTGTTCTGCAAGGATGATATTCCATGAGGATGGTGTTCCATGGGGATGGTGTCCCTTGGGGATTGTGTTCCATTGGGATGTGTCCCATGTGGATGCGTTCCACAGAGAGGTGTTCCATGAGGATGATGTTCCACAAGGGTGTGTTCCACAAGGATGTGTCCCATGAGGTTGTGTTCCACGGGGATGTGTCCCATGAGGTTGTGTTCCA
>NW_020934957.1:0-6036 GCF_003984885.1 Neopelma chrysocephalum
ACCAGAAACTGTGGATTAAGCACCCCATTGTTCAGGGGAGCATCACTCTTGTTCCACAGAATCATTAGAGTCCCAACAGTGTTACAGGTTAATGGGTTAATTGCTCCTCTTACCCTGTTTTCGGGAATGTGTGGCCTTGCTTGTTCCCAGCTGACCTGTCCCACTCTTGGGATGAAGGGCCATCCCTGTCCTGCCTGGTACAGGGATGAATTCAGCTTTTAGCCAGACTGACCAAGCAGAACTGATTGTTTGGATGTGTCACCGCTAAGGCAGAAAGGGGGGTCCAAACCTGCAGTTTGTGTGGTCAGCTCTGACAGATCCATGGGGAAATATTTTGGGGTCATGGTGTGTGGGAGCTCAGGAACATCTCTAGGAGTGCAAAATCTCAGTGACACCAACCTGCTGAGCCTCAGGAACCCTCAGTGCTGGTTCCTGGGGGGAGCAGGAATGGGTTCATAAATGGCTTAAAAGACAGGGGTGGGTTTGGGGGTTCTCATGGATGGAAAGCTGGACATGAGCCCACAGTGTGTGTTTGCACCCCAAAGACCAATTAAATTTGGACTCTCTCCCCCTGCCCCCCTCAAGTGAGACCCCCCTGCAGAGCTGCCTCCAGCTTTGGGGGCCCAGCACAGGGAGGACATGGAGCTGCTGGAGAAAGTCCAGGGGAAAACATGGAGCTGCTCCAAGGGCTGGAGCCCCTCTGCTCTGGAGCCAGGCTGGGAGAGCTGGGGGGGTTCACCTGGAGAAGAGAAGGCTCCAGGGAGACCTGAGAGCCCCTTGCAGTGCCTAAAGGGGCTCCAGGAGAGCTGGAGAGGGACCTGGGACAAGGGATAGAGGGACAGGCCAAGGGGCAGTTGCTTCCCACTGCCAGAGGGCAGGGTTAGATGGGATATTAGGAAGGAATTCTTGGCTGTGAGGGTGGGGAGGCCCTGGCACAGGGTGCCCAGAGAAGCTGTGGCTGCCCCTGAACCCCTGGGAGTGTCCAAGGCCAGGTTGGATGGGGCTTGGAGCAACCTGGGCTAGTGGAAGGTGTCCCTGCCCATGGCAGGGGGTGGCACTGGGTGGGCTTTAAGGTCCCTTCCATCCCAAACCATTCCATGATCCCAAGTCTCCCAGTGTTACTCTGATAAAGGGAGTCAATCACACTCTGTGCCAACACTCTCTGGGCAAAGCTGAGCCCTCTAGCCCTGAAAGGCAGATCCAGGATATCAGAGGTTTTAAAAAAAAGCAGTGAACCCACAGAGCTCCCAGTACTCGCTGGGACAACTGGGGTATTTTCCCAAGGATTTGGAATAACTCTGATTGAAACATTCCCTTCAAATATAAGGCACGATGGCAACATCCCTCTAGTCAAGACATGTTGAAGGTGAAAATCCCCCTCAGTGGTGCCAAGGGGCACATGGCAGGGCCAAGGGGCACATGGCCATGCTCTGGCTGGTGCTGCTGTGCATTAAAATCTCCTGTGCAAGGCTGGCTCTGGTCACACTCACCAGGCATTGGGAGCTGGGCTGCCCCAGCTGCTTTCTAAGGGACAGTGAGAAAGGAAATACACATTGTCTTGCTGGTGGCACAGCTCATAGTTGAGATTTCGTAGACTCAGAAGGTTGGAAAAGCCCTCTGAAATCATCAGGTCCAACCATTAACCCAGCACTGCCACATTCACCCCTGAACTGTGTCCCCAAGTGCCACAGCCACAGGTTTTTTGAGCACTTCCAGGGATGGTGACCACCACTGCCCTGGATGCCTGTGCCTGACCACCCTTTCTGTGAAGGAATTTTCCCAAATATCCAATCTAAACCTGCCCTGGCAAAACTTGAGGCCATTTCCTCTCCTCCTGTCCCTTGTTCCCTGGGAGCAGAGCCCGACCCCCCCCAGCTCCCCCCTCCTGTCAGGGAGTTGCAGAGCCAGAAGGTCCCCCCTGAGCCTCCTTTTCTGAGCTCCCCCAGCTCATCCTCATCAGACTCGTGGTCCCCCCCCTCTATTTCAGGTCTCTTCTTGAGCACACTGGGAGGGTTTTTATTGTTTTTAGAATGAAAACCCACAGCCTGAACAGTTCCAGAGCCTCATCCTCAGGCTGTGCAGCCCCACCAGCCTGTGCAGGAGTGAGTCCCCTCTGCTGGGAGCCAGAGAACACTCAGAGCTTTGGGTCAGGGCTGCCTTGTGGGCATCACCTGCCTTTGGTGTGTCCCAGAAATGGCACTGGAGATGAGGGGACTGGTGTCAGAGAGGGTGACAAACAGCTTTGCCTTAGTCCCATCTCCACAGGGTTTTCTCATTTCCAGTGGAACATTAACCCTCATGCTTCAGTTCTGCAGGAAAGAGTTGGAGAGGGAACCTGCAGGAGCTGTGGGAGATCTGGATGAGGCTCCCCAGAGGCTGATGGTGGCCCAGGAAGAGCTCCAGGGGATGGCAGAGGAGTTGGATGCACCGAGCAAGGAGCAGAGTGGAGCAGGTAAAGCCACTCCTAATTCCTGGTTGTTCTCAGCCCAGCCCAGGGTAAGGTCACCTCCCCACCTCTGGGGAGGTGGGAGCAGCCTCTCCTGTGTCCTCCCTGCTTGGAATGTGGGAAAATCAGGTGTTAACCTGCTCCTTAGGAGATGGGAATGCAATTATTAACAGTTACAAATCCATTAACTCTGAGACTGGGGTTCTGTGGTCCATGAGAACCAGATCTGGACTGAATTCCTCTCCCTGGCTCCTCCACAGGGAGAAATTCCTGCCCTAGGAGGGGATGGAGAGGGAGTGAGGACTTGGTACAGGAACAGAGTAGCTGAAATACCACGTGCACAGGTTTTGCTGGACCTCTCATCCCGGGCTTCTCCACATGCCCTTTGGGAATGTTGCCTCTTTGGGAGCCCTCGGCAAGAGCAGCAGTGATGAAGTGACTACTTAGATGGTGTCCCTTCACCTCATTTCTGAAATAACTGTTGCTGACTAGCCCTTATTTATTTTTAGTATTTTCTATAAATACTGAAATATTTATATATACTGCAATACTGTGAAAGGAACAGTTTTCTGGAGGGAGACATGGGAAAGCTGCTCTCGGAGTGGTCCAGGTGCTTTGCTGGACACAGGACTATGGCTGCTTTTTTTGGGGGGGGTTCCTTGCATTGTCCCTGTCATGTGAAAGGTGGGAGTTCAGATTTTTGCTCATTCTTTTTATTTGGGTGGAGTTTGAGTGGCTCTAGTCATAAAAACTTCTTTATTTCTGATGGGTGTACCCGATGGGAGGGGGTTTGGCACCCGAGGAGGGGCTTGGATGTGGTTGTGGCTTGGGCAGCAGAACATCCTGATTCTCCCTTCTCAGCCATGGTCTCAGCACTGCAATGTTCTCCCATTCTGCTGGGATTAGGATGGAGGAGGCCCACGTGGTCTCCACCTGGTTCCACACTCCCTTCTGCTCCTCTGAGCAGATGTTTGTGGTTGTACTGAGGAGCATCTCGACCTCTGTCCATCCAGGGAGTTGCAGGTACTTTTTACCTTAAATTCTGAATCCTCTCTGGGTTTTAACTTTATCCATAATCTCACAGTCCCTGAACCTGTGATGCAGAATCCAGTGGAGAGCAGCAAACTGGGGTGAGGTGACACATCCCAGCCCCACGTGAGACCGAGTCACTCCAGGAGACCCCAGGGTCAGGTTTAGGGGAGAGTGGCAGGTCCTGGTGCTGTGTGTGAGGACCTGGACCTCACCCCAGGAGCTTCCAGGACCTGGCAGCTCCTCCCCAGCTCCCAACCCCATCACACAGGGCCCTTTAATGCCAGGCAGGGCTGTGCTGGGTGTGGGGATTGATCCACGTGTCCCCAGGGATGGGGTGAGCCTGCAGTGGCAGCTCCAGCACACGGAGCACGGAGCAGCTCCAGCCTGGGACCCTCATGGAGCATTCCCTGCACATTCCCTGAGCTTTACGATCTTCCTGGAGTGTCAGATGAACACAAGGCCTTGCAAACTGTGAGTGAGGGTTTAATGCTTTATGTCTGGGGGGTTTTGTTGTGCTGGGTGTGCAAAATGAGTGTGAGATCTCAGTGGTGTCCCTGGTGCTGTCTCTGCTTCTCCTCCTGACAAATTCAGAGCCAACTGCTCCATAAATAAATTTATTTGCTAAGAAAAACCCTCAAAGAAATCACTGATCTTTACTAGAATAAATTTATTTGCTAAGAAAAACTCTCAAATCACTGATCTTTACTAGAATAAATTTATTTGCTAAGAAAAACCCTCGAAGAAATCACTGATCTTCTTTGCTAAAACCCCTTTACTAAAACAAGGCATTTTGCTTCAGGGATAACTTGTTGGTGTTGGAGGGAAGGGATGTGGTTGTTTGGGGCCAGTTTGAGCCCAATTAGTGGGGTTTTGGGGGTGAGGGGTTTGGAATTGTGTTTAATAAAGGGTGTAAAGGATGTTGCAGGGTTTGGGGCTCGGAAGCAGAACTGGGCTGCCTTTATTGTCCTTGTAGGATCAGCCCTGAAAGCAGCTGGAGAGGAAGGAATGGGAAAAGAGGGACAATTTAGGATGTTTGTAAGTGGAGAACAGCTAGAATTTTATCAGCAAGGCTCTCTAGTAAAATACTCATGTGTCTTTTCAGTAAAATATTCACTTTGGTGGAAATTGAGGGTTGGAAAGAGGAGGTTTTCAAGATCTTCTTCCAACCCAACCAATTCTGTGATTCTGTGAAGAGGTTCTTTGCCTTTTATTTTCTTTATTTTATATATCTTATTTTATTTTATTTTATTTTATTTTATTTTATTTTATTTTATTTTATTCTATTTTATTCTATTTTTAATTGCACAGCTGAAATTCCATTATCAGAATCCCGGTTTGAATCAGGGGATTGGGATTGTGGGTTATGTTTTTATTTTTCCAAATTGGGGCCAAACAAGGAGAGATGTTTTGATTTTTGCCTGAATAAAAATCAACGTGAATCTTTTTTCCCTTTTCTGGGAAGAAAACTGTCTCCTCTCTGGTTTTTGGGACACAATTCTGTCCATGTGCTCCTCATCCCAACACCTTTCCCTGTTTTTTGCACTGGGAATACTGGGAGCCTGCATTAATGGGTGTTGTGATTGCACTAGTTTATTGATTCAGCCTTGAAGGGTTGCTGTGCAGCCACAGTTTTCCTGTCCCGGCCATTCCATAAATATTAATGCCTGGAAAACATGGATACAATAACTGGTTGTGTTCCCCCTTGGAGCAATGAGGCATTTTGCGGTGAAAATAAGGAATTTTTGGGTTGTTTGGGTTTTCCAAAACCTTCCTTGCTGTTTGTGAATCTGATGCTAAGGATGGGTGGGGATGGATTCTCCATGATCCGGAGGCAAACTGGGATGCCTGGGATAACTGTGGACTGTAGGGGACACAGCACTGCTGCTGAACCTGGATCTGCCAGAAACTGGAGATCTGCTGTGGGAGGGAGAGGATGGTGTTCCATGGGGATGCGTTCCATGGTGATGTGTTCCATGGGGATGGTGTTCCGTGGGGATGTGTTCCATGAGGATGTGTTCCATGTGTTCCACAAGGATGGTGTTCCATGGGGATGTGTTCCATGAGGATGTGTTCCATGGGGATGGTGTTCCATGGGGATGTGTTCCGTGGGGATGTGTTCCATAAGGTTGTGTTCCATGGGGATGGGTTCCATATGTTCCGCAAGGATGATATTCCATGAGGATGGTGTTCCATGAGGATGATGTTCCATGGGGATAGGTTCCATGGGGATGGTGTTCCATGGAGATGGTGTTCCATGGGGACGTGTTCCATATGTTTTGCAAGGATGACATTCCATGAGGATGGTGTTCCATGGGGACGGGTTCCATGAGGTTGTGTTCCATGGGGATGATGTTCCATGAGGATGTGTTCCATGGGGATGAGTTCCATGGAGATGGTGTTCCATAGGGATGTGTTCCATGGGGATGGTGTTCCATGAGTTGTGTTCCATAGGGATGTGTTCCATGTGTTCTACAAGGATGGTGTTCCACAAGGATGGTGTTCCATGGGGATGGGTTCCATGGGGATGGTGTTCCATGAGGATTGTGTCCCTTGGGGGT
>NW_020934958.1:0-359 GCF_003984885.1 Neopelma chrysocephalum
CCTTGGAATTGCTCCCCTTTTGGATCCTAGGGAACATGGATAAATGCTGTGTATTTCCATGGGAATTGCTCCCCTTTTGGATCTTACAGAACCTTGATAAATGCTGTGCATTTCCTTGGAATTGCTACCTTTTTGGGATCCTAGGGAACCTTGATAAATGCTGTGTATTTCCTTGGAATTGCTCCCTTTTTGGGATCCTGGGGAACCTTCGTAAATGCCATGTATTTCCTTGGAATTCCTCCCCTTTTGGATCCTAGGGAACCTTGCTAAATGCTGTGCATGTCCATGGGAATTGATCCCCTTTTGGATCCTAGGGATAAACGCTCTCCTGCTCTGGATGCCTCAGTGCAGGTCACATT
>NW_020934959.1:0-616 GCF_003984885.1 Neopelma chrysocephalum
GTGGGAGCTGCAACCTCTGGAAAACACCATTGGAAAGAAGACACCCCACATCACCCCCCACATCATCCCCCACATCCCCCCACATCACCCCCCACATCATCCCTCCATATCCCTCCAAATCATCACCCCCCCAAATCATCCCCCCATTTCCCTCCAAATCATCGCCCCCCACCATTCTCCATCACCCCGACTTCATCACCCCAAATTCTTCCACATCATCCCTCCACATCCTGGCCCCACATCCCCCACCACAGTCCATCTCTGCAGTATCCAGCCTGTCCAAGCAGAGCTCAGCTCCAGGTCTTTGGCCACCAAACCTCCTTAACCCCTGTCTGTCTCTCCTACTCCTACAAGGGCACTTCCCTGCCCTTGGGAATGTGGTGTCAGGTGTGGAGGGATGATGTGGAAGAATTTGGGGTGATGAAGTCGGGGTGATGGAGGATGGTGGGGGGCGATGATTTGGAGGGAAATGGGGGGATGATTTGGGGGGTGATGATTTGGAGGGATATGGAGGAATGATGTGGGGGGTGATGTGGGGGGATATGGGGGATGATGTGGGGGGTGATGTGGGGGGGGATGCTGGGTGATGGTGTGGGGTGATCTGAGGTGATGATGT
>NW_020934960.1:0-440 GCF_003984885.1 Neopelma chrysocephalum
ACATCATCACCTCAGATCACCCCACACCATCACCCAGCATCCCCCCCCACATCACCCCCCACATCATCCCCCATATCCCCCCACATCACCCCCCACATCATTCCTCCATATCCCTCCAAATCATCACCCCCCAAATCATCCCCCCATTTCCCTCCAAATCATCGCCCCCCACCATCCTCCATCACCCCGACTTCATCACCCCAAATTCTTCCACATCATCCCTCCACACCTGACACCACATTCCCAAGGGCAGGGAAGTGCCCTTGTAGGAGTAGGAGAGACAGACAGGGGTTAAGGAGGTTTGGTGGCCAAAGACCTGGAGCTGAGCTCTGCTTGGACAGGCTGGATACTGCAGAGATGGACTGTGGTGGGGGATGTGGGGCCAGGATGTGGAGGGATGATGTGGAAGAATTTGGGGTGATGAAGTCGGGGTGATGGAG
>NW_020934961.1:0-440 GCF_003984885.1 Neopelma chrysocephalum
CTCCATCACCCCGACTTCATCACCCCAAATTCTTCCACATCATCCCTCCACATCCTGGCCCCACATCCCCCACCACAGTCCATCTCTGCAGTATCCAGCCTGTCCAAGCAGAGCTCAGCTCCAGGTCTTTGGCCACCAAACCTCCTTAACCCCTGTCTGTCTCTCCTACTCCTACAAGGGCACTTCCCTGCCCTTGGGAATGTGGTGTCAGGTGTGGAGGGATGATGTGGAAGAATTTGGGGTGATGAAGTCGGGGTGATGGAGGATGGTGGGGGGCGATGATTTGGAGGGAAATGGGGGGATGATTTGGGGGGTGATGATTTGGAGGGATATGGAGGAATGATGTGGGGGGTGATGTGGGGGGATATGGGGGATGATGTGGGGGGTGATGTGGGGGGGGATGCTGGGTGATGGTGTGGGGTGATCTGAGGTGATGATGT
>NW_020934962.1:0-1761 GCF_003984885.1 Neopelma chrysocephalum
TCAACACCTCCAGGTGAGACAAGGTCCCTCCTGGATATTATCCATGGCTGTCCCTGGGGTGATAAAAGCTTTGCACACCCCAAGTGCAGGATTTCCCTCCTGTGCACGGCCACAAAACCCAGTCCCTTGCCAGGAATAAAAGCACCCTCCCAACAGAAACACCCATTTCCAACAAAAATCACTTTTATTCCATGACACAGAAACGTTCCAGGAAGGGAAATCTCGCTCTTCTCCCAGGTACAGACACACCTGTAACTGCAGCTCCACAGCACTGCTGGCCAGGAAGCACAAACTCCCCTGAGTTTACTCACACAAATGAAGCATTGAATGAAATGTCCACTGTACAGAGAAAGGGAGAAAAATCACAGAGCTAAACCCCAAAAACCCGATGGCAAAGCTCGAAGGGACTCCACGTGACATTAAATCTCTGTGTGCCATCCCTCCTCTCACAGGCAACGAGTTTTCTCAAGCAAAACTCAGCTGGAAGAGCAAGGATTTATTCCTCCTCGTGCCATTCATTAAGATTTCCCCTTCCAGCAGCTCCCTCAGTCCCTTGCAGGCTGTGTCCATAATAAACACAGACACACATTTGATTTTCCCAACGCTGTTCCAATGTGCCTGCTCCATTCCCAACAAACACTGGGGAGTAAATAATAAACGCTAAATGCCTTCAAGTTGCATCCCACAGATCATGAGGAGATTAAAATCCAAAAGGATTTAGGGGACTGCGGAGTAATTCTGTGAGTCTGTTCACAACCCCTAAAAGCATGTTATACTTCTGAGGGATTATCTGCTGAAAACACGACACAAACACGGTTCCTGTGTCTGTTCTTTTGATTTCTGCAGGCTTAGAATAATTTAATAAGTGACTTGGACAAGCAGCTGCTGATTGTGTTTTTCTGAAATGCTGCACACAAGTGCCTGGTGACTTCCTCTCACTGCCAACACACTGAAAAATAGAAAATTAAGCACCCAAAAAATTATAAGCAGCCAATACTGTGAGTATGCATTTTGCACACAATGAAGCTGCACATGTTGCTGCGTGTTATTTATACCCACAACTAAAGAAGAGTTTAAAAATGGTTATTGTAAGGCTTTCAAAGCACATCCAGGTGTGCACTGAGTGCTTTGTTTTATCATAACCGTGCCATACCTTCCACAACTATTCAGCAATTAATATTAATTATATAACAATACTGAGGCAGCTAAAGGGAAATAAAACATCAACATTGGCTGGGTATGTTATTTGCTTCCACACTCCACCTCTAAACGCTGCAAGTGCAACGTGCTTGATATGAAAATATGGAGAAAATAAGTGCTCCAAAGTGTGTTGCATTGATGGTTTGGGGTTTTCCCTTCTGACTGGAGGTGTGGTGACTGCAGGGACACACGGGCAGAGCTTTGATACATCATGAAAATCCATCAATTCCCACCCCAGAACACACCCAGCTCCACACACACACTGCAAACCCCACAATTCCCACTAAAATACAATAAAATGAACATTTGTCGAGAGAATTCTCTTCCTGTCTTCTTGCATTATTCACACAAAAATTCCTCATGTCCACAACAAACAAACCCATTGAAAATACCATTTTGAGCACAGAGAGCAAGAACAAAAGCACCAAAAGCTCCATCCCAGTGATTCACTTCTGCAAAGACCTTTCCAGGTTAAAATCACGCTCAGCCCAGCCAGAACAGCAACACTGGAGAATGTTCTGCTCTCCAAAGTCCTGGGATAACTGTTCCTAAACCCCTCCT
>NW_020934963.1:0-1760 GCF_003984885.1 Neopelma chrysocephalum
TCAACACCTCCAGGTGAGACAGGGTCCCTCCTGGATATTATCCATGGCTGTCCCTGGGGTGATAAAAGCTTTGCACACCCCAAATGCAGGATTTCCCTCCTGTGCACGGCCACAAAACCCACTCCCTTGCCAGGAATAAAAGCACCCTCCCAACAGAAACACCCATTTCCGACAAAAATCACTTTTATTCCATGACACAGAAACGTTCCAGGGAGGGAAATCTCGCTCTTCTCCCAGGTACAGACACACCTGTAACTGCAGCTCCACAGCACTGCTGGCCAGGAAGCACAAACTCCCCTGAGTTTACTCACACAAATGAAGCACTGAATGAAATATTCACTGTACAGAGAAAGGGAGAAAAATCACAGAGCTAAACCCCAAAAACCCGATGGCAAAGCTCGAAGGGACTCCACGTGACATTAAATCTCTGTGTGCCATCCCTCCTCTCACAGGCAACGAGTTTTCTCAAGCAAAACTCAGCTGGAAGAGCAAGGATTTATTCCTCCTCGTGCCATTCATTAAGATTTCCACTTGCAGCAGCTCCCTCAGCCCCTTGCAGGCTGTGTCCATAATAAACACAGACACACATTTGATTTTCCTAACGCTGTTCCAACGTGCCTGCTCCATTCCCAACAAACACTGGGGAGTAAATAATAAATGCTAAATGCCTTCAAGTTGCATCCCACAGATCATGAGGAGATTAAACTCCAAAAGGATTTAGGGGACTGCGGAGTAATTCTGTGAGTCTGTTCACAACCCCTAAAAGCATGTTATACTTCTGAGGGATTATCTGCTGAAAACACGACACAAACACGGTTCCTGTGTCTGTTCTTTTGATTTCTGCAGGCTTAGAATAATTTAATAAGTGACTTGGACAAGCAGCTGCTGATTGTGTTTTTCTGAAATGCTGCACACAAGTGCCTGGTGACTTTCTCTCACTGCCAACACACTGAAAAATACAAAATTAAGCACCCAAAAAATTATAAGCAGCCAATACTGTGAGTATGCATTTTGCACACAATGAAGCTGCACATGTTGCTGCGTGTTATTTATACCCACACCTAAAGAAGAGTTTAAAAATGGTTATTGTAAGGCTTTCAAAGCACACCCAGGTGTGCACTGAGTGCTTTGTTTTATCATAACCGTGCCATACCTTCCACAACTATTCAGCAATTAATATTAATTATATAACAATACTGAGGCAGCTGAAGGGAAATAAAACATCAACATTGGCTGGGTGTATTATTTGCTCCCACACTCCACCTCTAAATGCTGCAAGTGCAACGTGCTTTATGTGAAAATATGGAGAAAATAAGTGCTCCAAAGTGTGTTGCATTGATGGTTTGGGGTTTTCCCTTCTGACTGGAGGTGTGGTGACTGCAGGGACACACGGGCAGAGCTTTGATACATCATGAAAATCCATCAATCCCACCCCAGAACACGCCCAGCTGCACACACACACTGCAAACCCCACAATTCCCACTAAAATACAATAAAATGAACATTTGTCCAGAGAATTCTCTTCCTGTCTTCTTGCATTATTCACACAAAAACTCCTCATGTCCACAACAAACAAACCCATTGAAAATACCATTTTGAGCACAGAGAGCAAGAACGAAAACACCAAAAGCTCCACCCCAGTGATTCACTTCTGCAAAGACCTTTCCAGGTTAAAATCAACCTCAGCCCAGCCAGAACAGCAACACTGGAGGCTGTTCTGCTCTCCAAAGTCCTGGGATAACTGTTCCTAAACCCCTCCT
>NW_020934964.1:0-491 GCF_003984885.1 Neopelma chrysocephalum
TGCTGGTATCAATTAAATCCATCTGTGGCTTTGCCTAAGAACTTCAAACAGGGATCAGCACTCAATGTTATGTATTTTCTAAGCAAGGAGCAACCTGTGCCCAAAGCTGTGGATGACACACACCCAGTCCTGACTGACCTACTTGCTTCTGAATTTACATGAATCCACTTCTTTCGGTGTAACACCCCTTTCAAACTACAGCTCCGAATATAAAGGGGCAAAAGAACCCCTGCAGAACATGAAATAAAACTTTAAAGTGCAGGTGTTCTTTTGCCCCTTTATATTCGGAGCTGTAGTTTGAAAGGGGTGTTACACCGAAAGAAGTGGATTCATGTAAATTCAGAAGCAAGTAGGTCAGTCAGGACTGGGTGTGTGTCATCCACAGCTTTGGGCACAGGTTGCTCCTTGCTTAGAAAATACATAACATTGAGTGCTGATCCCTGTTTGAAGTTCTTAGGCAAAGCCACAGATGGATTTAATTGATACCAGCA
>NW_020934965.1:0-372 GCF_003984885.1 Neopelma chrysocephalum
CAGTGACCAGAAACATCCATCAAAATCGAGGCCTTCTTTGCAATAAGCATTTTTTCAGATCTTAAATACCGAGCAGCCCTTTCCTCAATTTCTAACAGGCTGTAATTCTCATTTTTTTGTCGTTGCCTCCAGGATTTTCTCCTGTGAGAAAATACAAAGGAGGAATCAGTGGGAAGAGGAGAAACATTGAGCTGGCTCAAGATGTCATGAAGGTTGCAATGACTGCTGAAACAAAATGTTCCACCATATGACGTGGCCTCTTCTCAGCATCTTCCTCTGCAATAAAAACTTCCACTGAATGTGAATGTGGTTTAGGGCAGTGGAAGATACCAGCACTTTAGAAATAATGTGACTGAAGACAATAAGGACCAC
>NW_020934966.1:0-372 GCF_003984885.1 Neopelma chrysocephalum
CAGTGACCAGAAACATCCATCAAAATCGAGGCCTTCTTTGCAATAAGTGTTTTTTGAGATCTTAAATACCAAGCAGCTCTTTCCTCAATTTCTAACAGGCTGTAATTCTCATTTTTTTGTCATTGCCTCCAGGATTTTCTCCTGTGAGAAAATACAAAGGAGGAATCAGTGGGAAGAGGAGAAACATTGAGCTGGCTCAAGATGTCATGAAGGTTGCAATGACTGCTGAAACAAAATGTTCCACCATATGACGTGGCCTCTTCTCAGCATCTTCCTCTGGAATAAAAACTTCCACTGAATGTGAATGTGGTTTAGGGCAGTGGAAGATACCAGCACTTTAGAAATTATGTGACTGAAGACAATAAGGACCAC
>NW_020934967.1:0-1645 GCF_003984885.1 Neopelma chrysocephalum
GCATCTCTCTCCTGTTCTGGACACACCAGGGATGAGGTACCTGTGGACACCAGACCCTGCCCCCTCAGCAGGAACGTTCATGGTGTGTCTTGGGAGCTGCAACCCAAGGAGGAGCCTCATTGACAGAAGAGTTCCTACAACCCTGGAGGTGTTTAAGCAGAGCCTGGATGTGGCATCAGTGCCATGGTCTGGGTGACAAGGTGGGGTTGGGTCACAGGTTGGACTCGATGATCTCAGAGGTCTTTTCCAACCTCGTTGGTTCTGTGATTCTGTGACCAAGATTTCAATGTTTCCTCTTCAGGTATTTTTGCTATTAGCTCAATATTTTAGACATTTTTTTTATTTTTTCCATGTAAATGTGGCATCGTCACAGCAAATCACAGACAACATTCTGATTTTTGGTGAAGATTTCCAAATCTTTGCTGAGTGCTGAAGGTACCTCTGACTTCAGGTCTTGCATTATATTGAATGTTTGGGATATCTGTTGTGTTTCTGGGTCTGCAAGGGTTTCCTGCCTTCAATATATAAAGCAGCACTTCCTCATTAAGGTTTTCAAGATTGTCCTTCATTCTTCCTCTAATATCTGCAAAAAGAGCCTCAGCAACAACTGCATCTTACGTTTTTCAGAGAGAAGTAAATTTGTATTGACATTACAGATTGCATTTGAACTGCAATAAAAGCTGTAGCTGGTTTGACAAATGCTTTTTATAGATTAAAAATATTTGTGGTCTAAAGATGTAATTATGTGGCCTTGAGGAAATTTTGGTAAATCATTGTACCAAAGCAATGGCTACATGTTTCTTTCTAATTCAGACCAATTTTACTCAGCTGGAGCTCCTGCCCTGGCTCCTTCTCATTTCTTGTTTTTAGTCTTGCACAGAATAGTTGCACTTCATTCAGACCCTGCACTTCATATTTCAGGATCAGCTCTGAAGGCCTGCTAAAGCAACCAAATTTCCCTTACTTTGGGTGCTTGAGGGGAGACCTTAAGTCCTCATGATGGGATTTTCAGGACCCTCAGTCTGGAAAATCCTATTTCTTTGTGGGCCTTGCCCTAGCACTGCCTTCCAGGGAACTTCCTGGAGGGATGGCACGGGATAAAGGAGGCAGGATGGTGGGAGATGCTTTAAAATCATCTGAAGTGTTTGTTCTTCCTCTGGCAGGATCGGCATGGATCTCAAATGACTTGTATCAAAACCTGCTTGAAGCCTTTTTAACATTAGAAAGTGTCCAATATAAGTAAAATATAAAGAAAATATAAACAAAATTCACAAATAGATGTGTTTTTCTTTATCAATTTTGACTTGAGGGTCTATCCCAAAAAGCCCTGTGCTTCGGGGGGACCAAACACACAGATGTGATCTCAGCAAAAACGCTTTTACAGCCCATCAGGCAAATTGCCAGTGCAATCCCCACAGCTCTTCTGCTCACTGTTTCATTCCCAGTTCCTGTTTTTTGAGATACTGAATTGTGAAAAATAAATATGTATATTTATAGAGACATCAAAAGAGTGAAATCAACCCTGTCCTGGCATAAAACCACAGCCTGAGAGGCAGCAGGGGCAGGATGGCCAACACTGCCCACAGATGGAGCACAGTTGGGATGGGATGGGATGGGATGGGATGGGATGGGATGGGATGGGATG
>NW_020934968.1:0-1549 GCF_003984885.1 Neopelma chrysocephalum
GCATCTCTCTCCTGTTCTGGACACACCAGGGATGAGGTACCTGTGGAGACCAGATCCTGCCCCCTCAGCAGGAGCGTTCGTGGTGTGTCTTGGGAGCTGCAACCCAAGGAGGAGCTTCATTGACAGAAGAGTTCCTACAACCCTGGAGGTGTTTAAGCAGAGCCTGGATGTGGCATCAGTGCCATGGTCTGGGTGACAAGGTGGGGTTGGGTCACAGGTTGGACTCGATGATCTCAGAGGTCTTTTCCAGCCTCGTTGGTTCTGTGATTCTGTGACCAAGATTTCAATGTTTCCTCTTCAGGTATTTTTGCTATTAGCTCAATATTTTAGACATTTTTTATTTTTTCCATGTAAATGTGGCATCGTCACAGCAAATCACAGACAACATTCTGATATTTGGTGAAGATTTCCAAATCTTTGCTGAGTGCTGAAGGTACCTCTGACTTCAGGTCTTGCATTATATTGAATGTTTGGGATATCTGTTGTGTTTCTGGGTCTGCAAGGATTTCCTGCCTTCAATATATAAAGCAGCACTTCCTCATTAAGGTTTTCAAGATCGTCCTTCATTCTTCCTCTAATATCTGCAAAAAGAGCCTCAGCAACAACTGCATCTTACGTTTTTCAGAGAGAAGTAAATTTGTATTGACATTACAGGTTGTATTTGAACTGCAATAAAAGCTGTAGCTGGTTTGACAAATGCTTTTTATAGATTAAAAATATTTGTGGTCTAAAGATGTAATTATGTGGCCTTGAGGAAATTTTGGTAAATCATTGTACCAAAGCAATGGCTACATGTTTCTTTCTAATTCAGACCAATTTTACTCAGCTGGAGCTCCTGCCCTGGCTCCTTCTCATTTCTGGGTTTTAGTCTTGCACAGAATAGTTGCACTTCATTCAGACCCTGCACTTCATATTTCAGGATCAGCTCTGAAGAGCTGCAAAAGCAGCCAAATTTCCCTTACTTTGGGTGCTTGAGTGGAGACCTTAAGTCCTCATGACGGGATTTTCAGGACCCTCAGTCTGGAAAATCCTGTTTCTTTGTGGGCCTTGCCCTAGCACTACCTTCCAGGGAACTTCCTGGAGGGATGGCACGGGATAAAGGAGACAGGATGGTGGGAGATGCTTTAAAATCACCTGAACTGTTTGTTCTTCCTCTGGCAGGATCAGCATGGATCTCAAATGACTTGTATCAAAACCTGCTTGAAGCCTTTTTAACATTAGAAAGTGTCCAATATAAGTAAAATATAAAGAAAATATAAACAAAATTCACAAATAGATATGTTTTTCTTTATCAATTTTGACTTGAGGGTCTATCCCAAAAAGCCCTGTGCTTCGGGAGGACCAAACACACAGATGTGATCTCAGCAAAAACGCTTTTACAGCCCATCAGGCAAATTGCCAGTGCAATCCCCACGGTTCTTCTGCTCACTGTTTCATTCCCAGTTCCTGTTTTTTGAGATACTGAACTGTGAAAAATAAATATATATATTTATAGAGACATAAAAAGAGTGAAATCAACCCTGTCCTGGCATAAAACCACAGCCTGAGA
>NW_020934969.1:0-404 GCF_003984885.1 Neopelma chrysocephalum
AAGGGCTCTGCCACCCCAAAGGGCTCTGCCACCCCAAAGGGCTCTGCCATCCCAAAGGGCTCTGCCATCCCAAAGGACTCTGCCACCCCCAAGGGCTCTGCCATCCCAAAGGGCTCTGCCATCCCAAAAAGGGCTCTGCCATCCCAAAGGGCTCTGCCACCCAAAGGACTCTGCCATCCCCAAGGGCTCTGCCATCCCAAGGGCTCTGCCATCCCAAGAGCTCTGCCATCCCAAGGGCTCTGCCACCCCCAAGAGCTCTGCCATCCCAAGGGCTCTGCCACCCCCAAGGGCTCTGCTATCCCAAAGGGCTCTGCCACCCCAAAGGGCTCTGCCATCCCAAGGGCTCTGCCATCCCAAGGGCTCTGCCACCCCAAAGGGCTCTGCCACCCCAAAGGGCTCTGCCA
>NW_020934970.1:0-12802 GCF_003984885.1 Neopelma chrysocephalum
CCTCTGCTCCAGGATGGAGAAGATCCGCTCGATCCCAATGCTGACCCCCACGCAGGGCACCTTCCGGCCCTTGGGATCAAACATCCCCACCAGCCCGTCGTAGCGGCCGCCTCCAGCCACGCTCCCCACGCCCACCAGCTCCTCCACGTGCTCGTTCTCCTGCTGCAGCAGCACGGCCTCAAAGATCACCCCCGTGTAATAGTCCAGGCCCCGCGCCAGGCTCAGGTCGAAGGAGATCTGCAGGGCACGAGGGCGGCCCCGTCACCGGCCGCTCGGGGGGCCCAGCAGGGCAGCACCCCCTCCTGCCCCCGCACCTCCTCACCTTCCCTGTGATCCCAAACAGGGTCAGGTACTCAAACAGCAGCTTCATGTCCCCCAGCCCCTCCTTGGCCAGCTTGTTCTGCGACAGCTTTGGGTCCTGGAGGAGCCGCTCGATCAGATCCAGCCCACCTGTAGGAACCAGTTTTGCCTCAGGTGTGCCAGGGCAGCAGCACCTGCCACATTGGCCCCAGCCAGCCATATGTGTGCCCTGTGCACCCTCCATCCCCAGAACAAGCCCAAGGGCTCGACCCCCCAGTGCTCACCGTGGAGCTGGACGTACTCCCCGATGCGATCTGCAGCCTCGGGAGAGAGCCCCTTCTCTCCCACCATCTCGCTCCTCACCTCCTCCCACGGCACCTGTGAGGGGACAGAAGGGCATCAGCCACTGAGCCAGGGATGTGGGCTCTCCCAGGGATAGTTCTGGTGGCCCTGCACATGCACATGAACAGACACATCTGCCACCAACAGATCTTTGCACAGTAGAAACCCTTCAGTGTGGTTAAAGGGTGCATGAGAGAAGTAGCAGCTCTCAGAGCACAGTCATATGGTCCTCATTCCATTTCTTGTACCTCTGCACAGTTTGTTTTTGCCCCAACTCCACAAAAATACTTTGGGTTTGATTTGTGTCCAGAATTGAACATCAATTCTGTAAAAACACCGAATCTGAAAGCCATCTTGCTGCTCTGGCTTCCCTGGTTAGGTACCTAGTCAGAAATAATCCCATTCTAAAAGAGCCCAATGGTCCCTTCCTACTGCTTTTCCACACATACACAGCTTCCAAATCCACACTTTAGTCATGCCTGTACAACAGATCTCCCTGCTAACAGGGCTGTGAGGCTTCCTCCAGCTGACTTCATCTGACCATCCAACAAGGCCTCCAAGGGAAAAGGCAGTTCCCCCTTCAACAAAGCACCGTGACCACAAGATGAGACACAAGGCTGCTGTGTTTAACAGGGTCTCACAGGAAGGTTAGGAGCACTCCTTAAAACAATCAGCCCACAGTGTCCCCCACATGACTCTGAACACACAGTTCCTCCAAATTCTACTTTGGATCCCAAGCCAAGAAATCTGAGTTTTTAGACTGCACTTCGCTTCAAGGTTTCTCTTTCTTATTTATTAGAGGAGGACTGTGTAACACACTTATAAACTGATCTCCAGCATCTTTATCTGACAAGGGTCTACAGTCAAGACAATCAGTTGCCCCTACTCTGGCACCTTTCCCTCCTCCCAAGAGCCACAAAATGGCCTGAATCCCTTGGAGACACTCACAACAGCCAGTGCTCTCCAGGCAGCTTGCTGAGCTCAAACCTGTGGGCACCTCCTGCCTTGTGTCTTACAGGGGAAGCTGCACACTGAGGTGGCTTTTCAGTGTCACACCAAACCTGGGTAAACCACACAAACAGTCACATCTATTCTCAGCATGATAAAAGTACCTGTGCTGCCAGCCCAAATCAACAGAGCGTGAATGAAGTGACCAGGGACCTCTTACCCCTTCTCACTCCAAATCCTCTCCTCTCTTTCCAGGCAAAACACAGAAACCTCTCCCATGCACACCCACCTCACTTCTCACTGCTGTTTCCTGAGGGTCCTACACACAGCCAGAGGCACACACTGTCCAGTGGTGCCTGGATCATGCTGGAATATGGCTGCAGGTTCTGTGACCTCCTCAGGGATGCTGAACATCACATCACCAAACAACAACAGCAGCACCTTGCAGGACAGTGTTTATGAGCAGAGTCCTGGACAACACCACGACTGTGCCAGCTGACTCACCTGTGGATTTCCATTTTGCTCTGCCCTGTCACCTCCAAGCTGTCCTGCAGACTGTTACACACTGTCATTTAGGACTGCACTCCTCTACTCCTGCACAACCAGAGACTTAACCTTTATGTCACAGTCGCCTTGCAACTGAAGTCTGAAATTTCAGTAAAGGTTAGACCGGATGATCTTTCAAGATCCCTTCCAATCTGGGCTGTACTGTAATTCCAGGACACAATTGCAGTTCCTCACACCACCTGACTCAACCTAATACATTCAAGAAGGCTTCTCAATGCCCTGGCCCAGTTTGGTGCAGGTTTTCATGAGCCTGGTTCATAAGCAGCAGCACCTTTAGCAGGTGAAGCTTTGGGATGTTGAACCTCCCAAGTGAAGAGCATTTCTCCCCTCCCTCCTCTCCATTTATTAGGACCTCATGGGCTACTGGAGAAGAAAGAGCATCCACTTTTCCCACGTGACTGCTGTGCCCTGCATGCCTCCCCTCCAGGGAAAGGTGGGAACAAGAATAACTTGATGTTAATCAGCATTTCCCAGCCACTTCTCATGGACCATGGCAGGACAGGGGGACAGGAGGCTCACTGAGACTCCAGCAGCAGCAGTTGCAGCCTGTACCTTATCCAGTTTGTCAACACTGGAGCAGATGGTTCGGAACTTGCTGTCTGGGACCCCACAAACTGCAAACATCCCATCGAGGATGCGCCGGTCGTTGACCTGGGGGAGAAGAAGCACGTCAGGAATCATGGACTCAAACAGATGCTTCAGCCATGTCAGGTTTCCCTCCCCTCTAGCTTTAAGAATGCAAGAGAAACTAGATGTCTGCCAAGACTTTTTTTTTTTCCTATTTGCCATTTCTCTTTCCCATTCCTGGGCAGCTGAGCTGCCCAGAGCAAACCAAATAGCACCACTGACTCCTCCCAGGCCTGGGTAGAGCCTTCACATTTCCTTCTAGAGCCACAGGCACCTCCACTCAACAGAGACAAGAAACCATCAGGGCCTATGAGTCCTCTCATGTAGACATGTAAAAACAGCTCGGGAACAGACCCAGGGTCAAGAAGATGAATTCAGTGCCCTGTCAGTATAAGAGCAAAGGGACATCTGATTATGTTAAAACCTCACTAAGGATTTATTTTTTTTTATTGATAGTATAGTGAATTCCATAGTTTAATTGTCTTCTGTAATAGTAGGTAATTGAGGCCAAGGCTCAGCTGGATTCACATTTCCATGGGTAGTGAAAATGCCTCAGGTCCAGAAAGGACTTGTTGGGAAGGCAGGAGCCTGCAGGCAACACCACACCCCCTGCTAAGGGGGCATCAGGAGCTGGATAAGGGCAGGGATCCTGAACCAGAGCCTGTTGTACTGCAGGCAGTGAACATGACAGTCACCTGCTAAGACAGATATTAGGGAGAAATTCTTTACCATAGGGGTGGTGAGGCCCTGGCACAGGTTGCCCAGAGAAGCTGTGGCTGCCCCATCCCTGGAGCTGTTTAAGGCCAGGTTGGACGGGGCTTGGAGCAACCTGGGCTAGTGGAAGGTGTCCCTGACCGTGGCAGGGATTTGGAACTGCACGACCTTTAAGGTCCCTTCCAACCCAAACCATTCTGTGATTCTATGGTTCTAGTTGGCTGCTGGAATTTTGCAGGGGTCTGTGGTTAGTCCTGGAGAGAACTCTGCCAACTGCAGACTCAGGAAATCTCCTGGCATTCCCAGCCCAAGCTCAGGTCCAGCCTTTAGCATGAGGACACAGAGGATGGGATCAACTCCTGGATCAGGCCTGGGAGTGGGAACAGGTGCTGCTGTGTAAAACCCCATGGACAATGACCACTGCCTCCCACCGTGGCACAGAGAACCCCAGTATCACCTTGACGACAAAGTCCCCGAGCTGCAGGTCACTCAGGATCTCGTGCACGATCTTCAGGCACTCGGCATCGGGAATCATGGGGTCGAACTGCCCGGCGATGTCAAAGTCCTGGGGGCAGAGGGAAAGGCAGTGAGCAATTCATGGCTGCAGCAAAACAGCTTCAGCTCTGCTGGTGACAGCAGCTGGTGTACAGAAACCAACAGAAATGGGATGTGAGAGAGCACCATTCCTTGCAGATGGGATCCAGAAGGGACAGGATGTGGGTTAGGACCTTCTTTCATGGAAGGCAGCAGTGCTGTTGTGTCCACTGCATTGCCAAGAGCTTGTATGCTGTGACCTCCTCCCCTGACCCTGTGACACTCTGAAACAGAGATCCTTGAAAAAACAACAGAAATGAGCCAGCAGAGCCATCAGCAGTAAATAAATAGAACAAAGGAAGCAGGAAGGGGAGGAGAAAACTCCTTCTCATTTGCTATGACCTAAATGCCAAATGTTTTGCCTTGATTCTTAGGATGGGGCTTTTTTAACACACATGCCAATCAAGTTAATGATCAGGGAAGAAGATAAGAGAAGCAAAACTGAGGCATAACCAAAGTTTCAACTGCCAAGAGAGAAAAAGAGATCAAGAAGCCTGAGTGGTCCCCACCAGAGATTGTAAGATGAACTAGCTCACAGAATAACTAAAGCCCAACATCAAGATGCTTTAATAGGCTGATATCCCTTAACTGGAAAACAACAAGGAGAACATCAGTGTTCAGAGAGAAGTAAAATACAGGAGCAACAAGACAGCCATTCTTTGACTCCTATTTAGGAATCCCCAAATGCAAAGTCTTCAGTGAGATTTTGGGTACAGGAATAATTTTAACTAAGTGGGTAAATTTCAACAGGGCTTCACCAAGCTCCCAAAATAAACTGGAGAAGGAGAGAGATGACATCACATCGGTTAATCCTTATCAGCTGAGTGCAAGAAGGGCTGATGCAATCCCTGTGGAAGTTGAGTTAGCAAGTACAGTCAGGAAAGTGCTGCTACCACTGTACATGGCACAGATGAAATCTCACTGAAAAAAAACAGGGACTGGTGAATTATGTTGAAGAAAAGAGGAAGAAAAACCTTCTAGGCTGAGCAGAGAAGGAAAAATCTAAATAACTCCAGGGAAAGAAGGTAACAGCTTGATTAAAGGTGGCCTAAGGAGGGCAAGATTTCTCTAAATATTTCCCAAATGTTTATCTAGGAAAGGGGAAGAATCCCTATCAAGGGATGACAGCTACTGTTTAAAGAGCTGAAGTCTTTAAACAAGAAGTACTCAGATACAAATAAGTTTAGCCTGGATATTAGAAGACCATTTCTAGCTATCCTAGGAGTGAGCTATCCTGGAACAGTCTTTCAGATGGGACAGCAGGCGAAGACCCTGAGTCGTTTGGAAATGGGAATCACCAAGCTGGAGCTGGAAGGTATCCCCAGAGATTGTATGATGAAGCAGGAATATTCTCAAACAAAATAACTGTTTGCAATATGAGCCCCTGGGGACTGTGTCAGTACAGCAGAACAAAGCTGTTCCTCAGGGCTACCACGAGAAAGCCACGAAGGAAATTGCTTTGTTACCTGTTCTGTAATTTGGCCTCTGGCTCTTCCCTTCCTTTGAAGTGAAGATTGACTGAACACAGCACAGAAGTAGCGTAAACCACGGCCTAGCCTGGTTTGTGTGTCCTGCTAACACACCCAGAGCTGAACCGTTGCCAGATTCGGGATCAGAAGGAAATTTTTCCCCTCCACCCGGCTGGCAAGCACTGTGGGATGGAGCAAGGAGCTGCCCTCTCCCCACAGGGTGAAGGTGGTGATACCAGGGGGCTCTGTGACAAAGTTGCCCAGCACACCAACACCCTGTCACAGCTGTCACTCCCACTCTCCCGTTCCCCAGCTGTTTTTCACACTCGTGAGGGCACACTAAGGAGAAGATTAGTGAATCCTCCAGAGATTTCCACAGCCACAGGGAAGGGTGACGCAGCGTTAGACCCTGCATTTTGACAGTGCTACGTGCCCACAGGTGCTGCCCAGCCCACAGCCTCACCCTGCAGTGCCCCTGCCAACAGCCAGACTCACACACTGGTAGAACTCGCGGTAGCGGCCCCGGGTCATGGCCGGGTTGTCCCTCCTGTACACCTTGGCAATGTGGTAGCGCTTGATGTTGGTGATCTTGTTCATGGCCAGGTAGCGAGCGAAGGGCACCTGGGACAGAGGGTTAAGGATGGGAACAGGGAGGGATCATCCCCCCTCCAGTTACCAGTCACAGGCAGCGCTGGGTCCTCACTATCTTCCCAAAACTCAGCAGCTGTGGGGCGAAGAACTGCCAAGAGACAGCTGGACTTGTCACTGCTCCCCGAGGTCTCCACAGCTGTCCAGGACACAGATCACACATGCTGCCATTAAGCATCCCTTCAGGCATCTTCCAGCAGCACCTCAGGCTGGATCTCAGTCTCACGTGGGCTGTGTGCTGCAGCCTGGTCTGGGTACCCTGAGAAACCCCACTCAGTACAAATCTTCCTTACCTCCACACACACGGGGCATGGTGTCAGGGCAGCTTTAGGTTGGATATTAGGAAAAGGCTCTTCCCCCAGAGGCTGGTTGGGCACTGAACAGGCTCCTCAGAGCAGAGGGCACAGCACCAAGACTGCCAGAGCTCAAAGAGCACTTGGACAACGCTCTCAGGGACAGGGTGGGATTGTTGGGGTGTCCTGGGCAGGGCCAGGAGTTGGACTCGATGACCCTTGTGGGTCCCTTCCAACTCAGGATATTCCATGATTCTAAGCATTCCTTCACCAAACAGAAGCAACACACAGTAAATAACAGAGCAAGGGTTCTGCACCCACTGAACCACACTGCCTGCTCACGCTCTCCCTGTCAGTTTGGGGTCCTCCCTCCCCTTCAGGGCAGCACTGCCCCAAAAGGAGGCCAGGCAAGGCCCCTCAGGCTGTGGCAGGATACTGTGAGGTCGTAGCGCAGGGACAGCAGCTCCCCTCCTTGATCCTTCAGATCATAGATGAGCTTCGAGTCTTCCCCGTATTTCCCCGTCAGCGTCTCCTACAACACAACGACACACGAGCAAACAGCACCTTCAGTGGCAGGGGAAGAGCCCTGGAGCAGGAGCGAAAGTGAGGATACCCAGGAGCTGGAAGAAGGAAACTCCACCCTCAACACTTTCAACTGGAGGATCCTCACCAGCTCAGCCCTCACTCACCTTCAGCTCGAACACGGGTGTGTCAATGACTTCTGCCCCGTGGCGCTTGAAGCAGGAGATGATGGCATTGAAGACCCTCTCCCGAATGGCCATTTGCTTGGGGCCGTAGTCCCGTGTGCCCTGGGGTGAGGGAAGGAAAGAAGGAGCAAAGGACACTTTGGGTCAGAGGCATGAAGTGAGAGAGATGCCAGAAACAAGAAGAAGCTGCTAAAGAGACCAAGTCCAGATGCTGGAGACTGAGAGACCAGGTCCAGATGCCAGGTATTGGTAAAAAGTAGCACCAAAAAACACTGGAAAACGTCAGGACAGAGCTCAGACAGAGTCTGCCACGACCTGCAGAGGGAAATCTAAGTCAGGAGTTTCACAATACAGGAAACAAAGGAGCTAAAACATATCCAACAGTCAGAGTTCAGAGCTTCTGAGCCTGACAGTGCAGCCAGGACCTGCCCCCAGCTCTGATTCACACCCAGAAGCCAGACCCCTGCCCAACGAGCCACCCCAAGATGTACAACCAGAGGACAGGCACGCTCTGAAGGTGTGGAACAACCAGCAGCTCTAAAATTTCCAAACATAGAGAAAAATCATCTTTTAAAGTGCAACACCTGTGAAATGCTTGTATATGTGTCACCAGAATGTGCTCACTTCCCATTTCTTTGCTTTTAAGGGTCACTGAATTGTTTCAGTGACCACCTTTAGGCTCTCAGCAACAAATAAATCATTCTTAATTAACTAGACCTTCCACTTTCACTCTCTAGGACCTGCAGGCAGGAGGAAGCAGAGACCAGGCACTTCTAACTCCCCACTCACAGGTTGCTCAGTGATGGGTAGCTTTCAGCTGCCACTGATGAGGCTGAGACAGACTGGGAACTCAACTGTGTTTCCCTGGCACCCACAGAGCTGCAAAATCCCCTTCTCCACAACTTTAAACAGTGAAACACCCCTCAATTTTCTGGGCTCACACCACAGTTACATTTACCAAAGCACACAATAAAGGAAATGGAAAAGGAAGACAGTTTTGAGACATTTAGGTACTGGGAAGAAATTCTCCCCTGTGAGGGTGGTGAGACCCTGGCACAGGTTGCCCAGAGAAGCTGTGGCTGCCCCATCCCTGGAGCTGTTTAAGGCCAGGTTGGACGGGGCTTGGAGCAACCTGGTCTGGTGAAAGGTGCCCTGCCCATGGCAGGGGATTGGAACTAGATGAGTTTTAAGACCCCTTCCAACCCAAACTATTCCATATTTCTATGCTCTCCTATGTCAGTGACATCACCGTAACCTGAGTGATGGTGTTGTTTGTGAGCAGCATTCATAACTTGTCATATAAGCACCAGAAAGTCTCTAAGCCAGTGGGTATCCGGGCTGGGTGCTATCAAAGATGTTTCCACCCCTCTCCCCCCTGCTGCTAAAAGCAAAAGGGAAACAGAAATGTGAAGAAAGGCAGGTGTGTCTGCACTGGGGTTTTGCCCAGAGGTGTGGGGGGGGTTCTGAGGGAAGATGTGCACACAGAGAGGCACAGGAGTGTGCTGGGGGCAGTTACCTTCGGGGTCTTGAGCACAAACTTGGGTTTCCCCTCATCTCCCCCCAGCTGGGCCTTCATCTCCAGCAGCTTTGCCACCTCCTTTGCAATCTGGGAAGGGAACAAGCAGGGAGCTGGGGGTAAGCCCACCCACCAGCCCAGCCTTCCCCAGTACCTTCAGCCTCAGCCTTCCCAGTGTGCCCAGATTCCCCAGCCTCAATACATCCACTATTCCCACTTCCTCAGCAACCAGACGGGCACTCCCTGCTCCTCTCTGGTACTTCTCACTTCTGATACAACCCCCTCTATCTTCAGCACCCCCACCATTCCCTGACTCCCACCACCTCAATCACCACCCCACATCTGTCTCCCCAGTGCCCATCACCATCCCCACCAGTTCATGTTTCCTGCACCCAGCACCCTCCTCCCAACGCCAACACCCCCAGCATCCTTCCATCTAACACCAGTAACCACCAGTTCCAGTCTCCCCTGCACCCTCAGCCCCCTCCGCTTCCCAGCGCTCCCAGTTCCCCAGGGCACCCTCCTCCTGAGCCCGGAAACCCCACCCACCCTCTCCCCAGCCCACCACAGCACCCCCCGCTCCCCCCAGCCCCTCTTTCCCCACCCCAACACCCGCAGCGCCCCATTCCCCGCCCCTCCCCATCTTCCCAGCACCCCCGCTCCCGGTCGCGCCGCTCCTTCCCCCAAAGGCACCCCATTCCCGGGAATCCCGGGAATCCCCGGATCTCCCCTCGGCACCTCGTCGGGGTCGGCCTTGTCCTGCTTGAGCCTCCGCACCGCCTCTGCCTGTGCCCGCACCGCCGCCTCCTGCGCCGCCATGGCCGCCCCGCGCCCGCCCCGCGCCCGCCGGGAACTGCGCACGCGCCGCGACCGGGAAATGAAAGCCGCGGGAGGGCCGGGCCGGGTTTATCACTGTTTTATCTTTTTTTATTAATTGGCTTGAGGTTTTTTTTGTTTTTGTAATAAATTAGTAGTAGTAAAGTAATTTACTCATCAAATTGTATTGCATGTTATATTCGTATATATATATGTTATTGTAATCAATGTTCTGTTAAGGCTGGGGGACTGTAAATTGCAGAATGGTTCATTAATCTGTCAGTATTACAAGCTGATAGTCCTGCAGCTTGCAGTTCTTAAGCTGAAAAGACAAATTATTGTGCCTTGCTGAATAAGTATTTTGTATCTTATTTTTCTAAAAGCATATTGTCTAAAAGCTTACGCATAAAGTAACGAAGGGAAGGACAAGGATCAAAGGGTCAAGTACGAGAACGATACAGAGAATCCAAGATGGACATCTGGAGATACCTACACACTAAGCTACACACTAGGCCTCAAGGACGAAGGACTAATTAAAACTATGGAAAGGAAAGCACCTGGCGACTGAAACGGGCCTGCAGGGAAGCCAACCAGAACCAGACCTGCAAACTTGGATCCAATAGGATAACAAGTGATTATGGGAGGGGAACTGATGAGGAAATAAAAGTTACTGTTTTTGCTTACTGCGCTTGCAGGCCGTGAGTGGAGCAGGGGTCTCCCCGGGCGCCCAGCGTGCTGTTTTGCTTATTTGCATTTTATATAAATCTTCAATAAATTTTTATTGCTATATTTCAGCCTAATTTCATTTACTTATAACATTTTGTTTTGTTTAACATGTAAAAATACAGAGTTCCTCCAAGCGTGCCTCCTCCCCTGCCCCCCCCCTCCAGCTCCGGCCCCCTCGCTGCGTCCGCACGCGTCCCCCTCAAAATTAAGAACTTTATTAGAAATTATTAGCCACAGAATTTATGTATTTTTTGACGCTTTAAAAGGAGCGCGTTAGCCGTAGAGCTCATGTGTTTTCAGTAAAGGTTGGAAGTTCCCAAGGGGAAGCCTATAGTGTGGAATTTCTTGCCAAGGTTCGTTACAGGCAAGAATTTTGGTAAAACAGAGGCGGTCGCTTGCAGCTGTGAAGAGACTGATAAAAGTGAGAAAGACTTTTCGGCATCACCTCCCCTCGGGCTGGTCCTGCAGCCCCGTGCAGCGCCCGAGTGCGGGCTGGGAGTGGGACTGGCCCTTCCACTGCCCTCCTCACCCCATGTCCTGGGCCTGTGGGTGCCCAACATGCTCCCTCCCCACTCCAGAGCTCAGCCTGATGATCCCGCTGGAGCTGCACCACGTCCAGTCTGTGCCCATGGAAACACCACCTGCAGTGATGGGAATGGCTGTACAGGTGCAGGGACTGCACTATTAGGAACCCACAAGCTCAACCCGTCCTTCAGAGCACTTAACCAGAACTTCAAGCTGGTGACTGCGCTGTCCCATAGCTTTTAAAACCCCCTGGCTCCTCTCTTCTTGCTGCCTTAGCCCAGGCAAGGAGCCTTAGGCTGGTGGATGGTAACCAGGCCTCAGCCGGCAGTGAATGGTTAAGGGCACTGCAGGGTTCCAGTTGTACAGCAGTTCAGCCAAGCAGCTCTGGCCAGAGAAGTCCTCAGGGCTCCAGCCTTCTCCTGATCTCATCAACAAGCTTCTCCCTTGGGATATCAACCTACAAAGCAAAGAGAGGAGGAGGTAGCAGCATTAGAACAGAGCACAGTTCCAAGGACCAAAGGCTTGCTTTGGGTACTAACACAGTTTGTGACTGGTTTTCTGGAGACACCCAACAGACCTGTGCTATGGCTTCTCAAAGGAACAACGTCACTGAGGGAAAACCCAGAGCCTTTCAGTGATCTCCAGAGTTTGGAAGCACTTTTGACACCTGGATAAAAGGACATTCTTACCTCCTCTCGTGTTGAGACATCTCTCAGCTTGACAACTCCGTCTGCCAGCTCCTGCTCTCCTACAATGGCAGCAAGGGGGATCCCCGTGTCCTCACAATACTGCAGCTGCTTCAGCAGTTTAGGATCCTTCTTGTACAGCATCTCTGCCTAGCAGGGAGTGGGAAGGACGAGTCACTAACCCAAATTTGCTTTGATGGATACTGGAGCAAAGCAGCCACCACAAAACCCTGCAGCAAGGGGTTGCCTTTAGTGCTCTGGGCTGTTCTTCTGTGCCTGCCTAGACCTAACGGTTGGACTTTGTGATCTTCGATGTATTTTCCAACCTGAATGGCTCTGTGATCTCAGACAGGCCCAGATCTTGAAGAGAACACAACTAATGGAGTTGGTCTTGCTGTGCTACAGCTCCTTCAGGCTCCCCGTCCCTCACCCATGACACCACCGAGCTCAAGTGGTTCCTTTACCTTGATCCCTGCGTCCCACAGCTCCGAGATGAGCTTCAGTCTGGCAGCAAGCAAGTGTTTCTGGGGTGTAGCCACCAGCACTTGGGTTTCAGTTGTGCGAAGTTTCTCCCCAGAAGCCTGGAGGGACAGACACGCTCGTGGGAGGGACCGGCTCTGAGGGAATCTGCAGCTCACAGCACCTCACCTCATCTCCAGACCTTAACTCAGTGACTGACAACCTGGGCACCTTTAATGAGCCCCCCAGAGACTCTGCATTGTGTCACAGTAGTTGATCATGTGCTGCTGCTCCCGTAGGACTTTAGCCTCCCTCCCACATGGGACCTGGACAGCTTTCCAAGGTCTCCTTTGATTCTCCAAGTACAAACACATTGCCTTGGCCTCCTCTGCCATGAATCACAAGCTCAGAACTAAATACAGTGATGAATCTCCTCAGAGGCTTTCCTGGGGTGCTCATTACAGAGTGTCACAGACAATATCAAATTCATCGCTTCCCAATCTCCAGGACAGGAAACTTCACAGGCAAGACAGGAGCAAAGTGAATGGGGCAAAAAGCTCAGAGCCAGGCCCAGAGCTCAGGGCTCTAACACTTCCTTGACATCTCCTAGGGAATGCTGCCCTCAGCTGCCCATACCTGCATCATGATGGGCTGCAGAAAAGGGCTCTGTCTTCTGTGCAAGGACACTCAGACATGAAAGGAGCCACCCTCACCCCCCAAATTATTTTCCCTTGAATACTGTGGAGCTGTGGATCTCTAATAAACGATAGCTGACTTCCTAGAGCCTCCTCCAACGCGCTGCCTGCAGCACCCACCTTCAGCCTCTGCTCCAGGATGGAGAAGATCCGCTCGATCCCAATGCTGA
>NW_020934971.1:0-761 GCF_003984885.1 Neopelma chrysocephalum
TGGAGGTGGTGGGGGAGGAATTCAGTTTCTATATAGAAATTCCAGTTATGTCTGGCTGCCAGGAAAGAACCAACACCAGGCCCCTGGGGGAGGAGAATGTGCAGCAGTGTTTTGGGAGGTCTTTTTACAAAGGTCTTTTTACAAAGACCTATTTTACACCCATTGATTGGGATGGAGGACACACTGGTACAGCAACTCTGAGGACAAGGGAAAGAGGAAAAAGGTATCTGGGAAACCCTTAGAGGCACTTTGCTTCCTGCCCTGGGACATATGATCCCTGTCTCATCTCTGTAGTGCCATAGGCAGGACAAATAGATGTGTGAGGCTGCTGTTTCCTTTGCAGAGCAATGCTGTCCTGCCAAGGAGAACCTGGGGTCACAGATGCCTGATGTAGGGGGGAACCAAGGCACCTGCCCTGGGTACCTGGCATTGCTGAGTATTTAAGTGCCTCCCACAGCAGCAGCTGGAGAAGCCATATCTGAGGTCTGTGGGAAGAAGGATCTTGCCTTCAGTGGGAGCCCCAGAGATCATCTGCCAGGCCAGAGATTTGGTGGTTATGTCCTGGCTCTGACTCCTGCTGCAGAGCACAGTAGAGGCCTGGCTGGCTTCTCCAGAGGCTGTGGCAAGGAACATTCACTTCAGCATCTGCTGGGCTGGGGATGCTGGGGGAAGATGTAAACCACTGCTTAGCTGAGCACCAAAGGCACCTACCTCCAGCCTCTGCTCCAGGATGGAGAAGATCCGCTCGATCCCAATGCTGA
>NW_020934972.1:0-765 GCF_003984885.1 Neopelma chrysocephalum
TGGAGGTGGTGGGGGAGGAATTCAGTTTCTATATAGAAATTCCAGTTGTGTCTGGCTGCCAGGAAAGAACCAACACCAGGCCCCTGGGGGAGGAGAATGTGCAGCAGTGTTTTGGGAGGTCTTTTTACAAAGGTCTTTTTACAAAGACCTATTTTACACCCATTGATTGGGATGGAGGACACACTGGTACAGCAACTCTGAGGACAGGGAAAGAGGAAAAAGGTATCTGGGAAACCCTCAGAGGCACTTTGCTTCCTGCCCTGGGACATATGATCCCTGTCTCATCTCTGTAGTGCCATAGGCAGGACAAATAGATGTGTGAAGCTGCTGTTTCCTTTGAAGAGCAAGGCTGTCCTGCCAAGGAGAACCTGGGGTCACAGATGCCTGATGCAGGGGGGAACACCAAGGCACCTGCCCTGGGTACCTGGCACTGCTGAGGATTTAAGTGCCTCCCACAGCAGCAGCTGGAGAAGCCATATCTGAGGCCTGTGGGAAGAAGGATCTTGCCTTCAGTGGGAGCCCCAGAGATCATCTGCCAGGCCAGAGATTTGGTGGTTATGTCCTGGCTCTGACTCCTGCTGCAGAGCACAGTAGAGGCCTGGCTGGCTTCTCCAGAGGCTGTGGCAAGGAACACTCACTTCAGCATCTGCTGGGCTGGGGATGCTGGGGGAAGATGTAAACCACTGCTTAGTTGAGCACCAAAGGCACCTACCTCCAACCTCTGCTCCAGGATGGAGAAGATCCGCTCGATCCCAATGCTGACCC
>NW_020934973.1:0-696 GCF_003984885.1 Neopelma chrysocephalum
TGCTGAGCTTGCAGCATAGCAAGATAAGTAGACTGGCAGGCTGAAATGTGAGGCACGTTACAACACAAGACACAGACACTGGCACTATATTAAATTCAGATTATACTGGACAGAATTGACACGCCCCCAAAATATGTGTCCTAAAACATGGGAAAACACTAAGCTACTGAAATCCTATCAATTCCGAAAGGCCACTCTTTATTCCATGTAGTAGCAGCTGATGCCTTGTTTCCACAAGGTACTTCCATCAGCCTTGGACTGATAAGGGAATAAACATGCATCACATAATGATGGAAATCATTAATTACCCACACCCTTCTCAAAAAAGCAGAACTTCTGTCTCTGCTGTATCTGAAGTACTAAGTCTGCTTTTTTGAGAAGGGTGTGGGTAATTAATGATTTCCATCATTATGTGATGCATGTTTATTCCCTTATCAGTCCAAGGCTGATGGAAGTACCTTGTGGAAACAAGGCATCAGCTGCTACTACATGGAATAAAGAGTGGCCTTTCGGAATTGATAGGATTTCAGTAGCTTAGTGTTTTCCCATGTTTTAGGACACATATTTTGGGGGCGTGTCAATTCTGTCCAGTATAATCTGAATTTAATATAGTGCCAGTGTCTGTGTCTTGTGTTGTAACGTGCCTCACATTTCAGCCTGCCAGTCTACTTATCTTGCTATGCTGCAAGCTCAGCA
>NW_020934974.1:0-519 GCF_003984885.1 Neopelma chrysocephalum
AGTGAAGGAAAAAAGAGTAAAGGAGGAGAGAAAAAAAAGAATTAAGAGAAAAAGAGTGAAGGAGGAGGAGAAAAAAGGAGTGAAGGAAGAGGGGAAAAGGTGGGAAAGAGGAGGGGAAAAAAGAGGAAAGGAGGTGGGAAAAAAGTGAGGGAGGAGGGGAAAAAATGGGAAGGAAGAGGGAGAAAAGAGGGAAGAAAGAGGGGGAAGAGTGAAAGAGGAGGGAAAAAAGTGAAGGAGGAGGCAAAAAAGAAGGAGGAGAGGATAAAAGTGGAGGAAGATTGGAAAAAGTGAGGGAGGACGGGAAAAAGAGTGAAGGAGGAGGGGAAAAAAGAGTGAAGGAGAAGAGGAAAAAAGTGGAGGAAGAGGGGAAAAGGTGGAGAAAGGGGAGAAAAAGAGTGAAGGGGGAAGAGAAAAAGAATGAAAGAGGAGGAAAAAAGCGAAGGAGGAGGGAGGAAAGAGTGAAGGAAAAAAGAGTGAAGGAAAAAAGAGTAAAGGAGGAGAGAAAAAAAAGAATTAAGA
>NW_020934975.1:0-2076 GCF_003984885.1 Neopelma chrysocephalum
GGCAACTCTCAGCAAGACAAGAGGGCTCAGGGTCTTCAGCTGTGCCAGGGGAGGTTTAGGTTGGATATTAGAAAGAATTTCTTTCCAGAGAGGGTGATCAGCCATTGGAATGGGCTGCCCAGGGAAGTGGTGGATTCTCCGTCCCTGGAGGTTTTTAAGTTGAGACTGGGTGCTCTGCTCCAATAATGTTCAGTAGGTATTTCATTAAATATTGTGATGTCGTGGTTGGTCAATATAGAAAGAAATGGGGGATACAGAAGGAGAAGCAGTTTTTTTAGGGGAAGAAATATTTTTAATTTGCATATAAAGACTTGCAATGAGTACAGATACACCCAATTTTCAGGGAGTGGATATGGAGGAACGTAGACTTGTTTTAGGTGATGTTGTAGAGACCAAGTCTCATATCTGATCTAGTTTTGAATGGCTGGAAACTGGGGGTCCTGTGCAAAGTCCCAGCAGACCACCGAGTATTTTTACCCTCCCTGGAGCTTCTCTATTTACTAAAGAAGTATTCACACAAATTCTGAAGCTTGAGGGGAAAAAAAAGTGTCCTTATTTCAGCCATGAAGTCACGATGTAGTTGGTATGTCCGCGTTTCAAATTGTTAAAACCTTCTGCCTTTGTGTTTTCCTGAAAGCAAATGGAATTTTCTAATGTCTGAAATCCAATATCTGAGAGGTTTATTAGCTCTTTAAAAATGGAGCAGCACAGAACCATTTTTCCTTCTTAGATTCCTCTGCTAAGAAAGGTTAGAATGAGCTCAACTGCACAATAGCAGGGAACACTGTTCTTGCAAAAAAAATCAGCTTGAAAACATTTTCAGTGTTTTCATCGGGCCAAGCAGCAGCCAAAATAAATTACAGCATCTATTAGGCAAAAATCTTATTTTGTTGCTGCCAGCACAGGTTTGTGACTCTTAAATACGAGAGAACCTTGGTCAGTGGAGAGTTTGGGGTCAAAACCAACTTATTCTTCAACGTTTTATTCTGGCAGCCTTGTATTTCCAGGGCTTCCAGTGCTGAGGCAAAACAAAGCTGCTGGGAGCAAATGCTGGAGCAACAATCCTCTGGTACCAGGAGTGTGACAATTTTTCTGAAGCCACAAGTCAACCACAAGCATTTTCAAAGTTTAAAAAAAAATAAAATAATTGGAGAAACCAGTGAAAAAATGGAAGATCCCATTTCTCTGATTATCTGTATACCTATATTTCTATAGATTTTATATAGATTTTTTTTTATTTATGTTATCTATAAATGCTTAATAGCAGAGAATTCTGTGATGCTGTGATATGATCTCCTGCTTGCTCCTTTGTAAGGCTATAAATAGCATTTTTTGACCCGTGACATGCCACAAGTCGACCCTGTTATTGTGTATTCCAGATTAATGAGTCCTTTTATATCATTTAAATAAACAGCCTGCTAAGATAGCTGAGAGCATTTGTTAGTTGTAAATGATTTAGACAACAATCTTTAGTGAATAGTTCTTTGGAATGCACTCGTGGGTTGGAAATATTCGTGTCGATAAAGACCAGTGAGAGGAGCAGTTCTAATGGAAGGAGAGAGAAAGGAAATATAATTAGCACTTAATGATTTATTAATGGTTTATAAATATATAAACAAGATCATTAGACTAATATCAACAGTTCCAGGCAGGGAAAGGCAGAGAAAAGCCAGCATTGTGGATCTGGGTTAATGTTCCCACAGCTACCTTGGAGTGCTCCCAGTATCCCAGGGGACCTCAGGGCTGGGATTGGGGAGCAGAAACTCCTTGGGATGTGTTTCATGTCGTGGTGTGTCCTGCAGCACAGCTCTGGTGGCCTCAGGGCAGGGGAATAATGAGCCAGAGTGTGCCCAGGTGGCCAAGGTGGCCAATGGATCCTGGCCTGGCTCAGGAACAGTGTGGCCAACAGGGCCAGGGAAGTGATTCTTCCCCTGTACTCAGCACTGGTGGGGCCACCCCTGGAGTGCTGTGTCCAGTTCTGGGCCCTCAGCTCAGGAAGGACATTGAGGTCCTGGAGCAGGTCCAGAGGAGAGCAACGAGGCTGGGGAAGGGACTGGAGCACAAGTGCTGTGAGGA
>NW_020934976.1:0-609 GCF_003984885.1 Neopelma chrysocephalum
AGGGCAATGAGAGAGGTGCTGTCTCAGGGTTTGACAGGTAATGATCATGAGAAGATCGTTTGCAGCAGCTGGGAATTAAAGGGGGGGTCTCCACGAGCAGAAAACGCTGTGTTTGGAGACGAAAATTTGCAGATGACACTAAGCTGGGGGAAGTGTCGATCAGCTGGAAGGCAGGAGGGCTCTGCAGAGGGACCTGGCCAGGCTGGATCCATGGGCTGATTCCAAGGGGATGAGGTTCAACCAGGCCAAGGGCCGGGTCCTGCACTTTGGCCACAACAACCCCCGGCAGCTCCAGGCTGGGACAGAGGGGCTGGAGAGCAGCCAGGCAGGAAGGGAGCTGGGAGTGGGGATGGACAGGAAGCTGAACAGGAGCCAGAGTGTGCCCAGGTGGCCAAGAAGGCCAATGGATCCTGGCCTGGCTCAGGAACAGTGTGGCCAACAGGGCCAGGGAAGTGATTCTTGCCCTGGACTCAGCGCTGGTGAGGCCACCCCTGGAGTGCTGTGTCCAGCTCTGGGCCCTCAGCTCAGGAAGGACATTGAGGTGCTGGAGCAGGTCCAGAGAAGAGCAACGAGGCTGGGGAAGGGACTGGAGCACAAGTGCTGTGAGGA
>NW_020934977.1:0-649 GCF_003984885.1 Neopelma chrysocephalum
AGGGCAATGAGAGAGGTGCTGTCTCAGGGTTTGACAGGTAATGATCACCAGAAGATCCTTTGCAGCAGCTGGGAATTAAAGGGGGGATCTCCACGAGCAGAAAATGCCGTGTTTGGGGATGAAAATTTGCAGGTGACACTAAGCTGGGGCAAGTGTTGATCAGCTGGAAGGCAGGAGGGCTCTGCAGAGGGACCTGGCCAGGCTGGATCCATGGGCTGATTCCAAGGGGATGAGGTTCAACCAGGCCAAGGGCCGGGTCCTGCACTTTGGCCACAACAACCCCCGGCAGCTCCAGGCTGGGACAGAGTGGCTGGAGAGCAGCCAGGCAGGAAGGGAGCTGGGAGTGGGGATGGACAGGAAGCTGAACAGGAGCCAGAGTGTGCCCAGGGGGACAAGAAGGCCAATGGATCCTGGCCTGGATCAGGAACAGTGTGGCCAACAGGGCCAGGGAAGTGATTCTTCCCCTGGACTCAGCACTGGTGAGGCCACCCCTGGAGTGCTGTGTCCAGCTCTGGGCCCTCAGCTCAGGAAGGACATTGAGGGGCTGGAGCAGGTCCAGAGGAGAGCAACGAGGCTGGGGAAGGGACTGGAGCACAAGTGCCGTGAGGAGAGGCTGAGGGAGCTGGGGCTGTTCAGCCTGGAGAAGAGG
>NW_020934978.1:0-332 GCF_003984885.1 Neopelma chrysocephalum
AGGATTAACTGTCCCATTCTGTGGATTGATGCTGGGACAAGGATTAACCATCTCATCATGTGGATCGACGCTGGGACCAGGATTAACATCTATCAGCTGGATCAACATCACCTCTTGGTAACATCTTGTTCTACCTCCTGCCCTCCCTCCTTCCTTCCTTTCTTCCTTTCTTTCCTTCTTTCTTTCCCTTTTTCTTTCTTTCTTTTTTCTTTCTTCTTTCTTTTTTCTTTCTTTTTTCTTTCTTTTTTCTTTTTTCTTTTTTCTTTTTTCTTTTTTCTTTTTTTCTTTTTTCTTTTTTCTTTTTTCTTTTTTCTTTTTTCTTTTTTCTTTTT
>NW_020934979.1:0-1579 GCF_003984885.1 Neopelma chrysocephalum
GGAGGAGCAGGAATCAGAATGGGAACAGTTCCAGGCATGGAAAAAGATATACAGCAATTGAAAGGACTTTATGATGTGGACTTTACAGTTATTATGTGGTTTTAAATATGGGCATTGTATGATTCCCCTACAGTTGTAATACCCGGGCTTGCCCAGGCATGCCTCAAGGTGCCTGTTCCCTGCTTCCCTGCTTCTCCCTCTGATTGGCTGAAGAAGCTGCAGTGAGGAGAGAGCTACCGTTCATCCTTTCCTCTCCGGTTCCTCCCCAGTTGCTCCCTCTTCGCCAGAGCTTATAAAACCCCACACACCCTCATTAAAATTAGCCATTACACCCTCAAACCTTGTTCGGACCCCTTCTGTGCAGTGCTGCAGTCTCACACCCCTCCCCCTCGGACTGTGGCATATGGCGTCCACCACGTGGCTTGAGGTTTGAAGTTTTCCTATATTAAGGGAACTCCCTCACCACTGCAAGGACTCAGGCGGCACCTGGAGAGGTGCCCACTCCACCGATCATCCCAAACTGAATGGCAGACAGTGGATCATCAGATCAGCGCCAGACTTCGCACCGGAAAGGTGAGAAGCTTTGGGATAACCCTAATCGCTCACCTGGACCCCAATCCCCACAAAAGAAAAATTTTAATGCCAACTGCAGATTACCAGAAATCACAGTAACACCACCATGGGACTCTGGCTGTCTATCTCTCAGAAATTTGTATACAGAAAGCTTAAGGATTTTATTTTGGAAAACGGTCACCCATTAGATAAAAAATCTGCCAAAGCCCTCGCTAAATGGCTCCGAGAGCACGTCTGTAAAAGACTGGGAAAAAATTGGATATAACACTTGGAAAGCAAAAGAGAGAGGTGATCGCATGGCTAAGGAAGCACTAATCACCTGGAGACTTGTTCTGATGGTGCTACAGCACCAAATGATGAGTTCAAATGAAAGCCTCCAAGAATTGCAGCAAAAATTTAAAAAAATCCAAGTCAAAATCCCTGGCAAAGGACAAACCCCTAAAAATCCAACACGGCGGGAGGGAGAGAGAAGGCGCAAGGGACACGTGGTCTTTGCAACATGGGGGTGGGGGAGGCTGTGAGGGCACACGTGAAACCGAGGTGCGCGAAGGGCAAAAGCGGGAATGAATGGCATGTGGAAAAGCGGCGTGCGAAAAATTTGCGTGAGTCCCATCAGTTCCACCTCCCAGCCCACCTCCACCTCCACCCCCATACACCACCGACATACCCATGGGCCCTCCCACAAGAACACCCTCTCCAACAAATAGGGATAGGGACTCAGGCGAAGAGGGAGGAACTGGGGAGGAACTGGGAGAGGAAAGGATGAACGGTAGCTCTCTCCTCACTGCAGCTTCTTCAGCCAATCAGAGGGAGAAGCAGGGAAGCAGGGAACAGGCACCTTGAGGCATGCCTGGGCAAGCCCGGGTATTACAACTGTAGGGGAATCATACAATGCCCATATTTAAAACCACATAATAACTGTAAAGTCCACATCATAAAGTCCTTTCAATTGCTGTATATCTTTTTCCATGCCTGGAACTGTTCCCATTCTGATTCCTGCTCCTCC
>NW_020934980.1:0-485 GCF_003984885.1 Neopelma chrysocephalum
CCAACCAAACAAAAATGGGTCTTCTGCTCATCTAATAATTCAACCCTTTTCAGTATTAGATTACATGAACCCAGTTCAAGGATCAATTTATTCATTAGTGTCTGGGAGTGCTTCTCCCAGCAGAAAGCATTAGCTCGTTCAGCTCATTGCCAAGTTTGTGTTTACTTTTATGTCTGAGAACGTATTTACAAATGGCACCAGTGTATTGGAGATGAACACAAACATGGCAATGAGCTGAACGAGCTAATGCTTTCTGCTGGGAGAAGCACTCCCAGACACTAATGAATAAATTGATCCTTGAACTGGGTTCATGTAATCTAATACTGAAAAGGGTTGAATTATTAGATGAGCAGAAGACCCATTTTTGTTTGGTTGGCTGAAATCCGTAAAAAGTAAGAAGTACTGCCACCTGCAATTCAGTGTCTCTCTAAAAAAAAACCAACCAAACAAAAATGGGTCTTCTGCTCATCTAATAATTCAACCCT
>NW_020934981.1:0-957 GCF_003984885.1 Neopelma chrysocephalum
AAAGAGTTTTCATTACCTGGATGTGTATTACATAGGTATTTAACTGTCATCATCATCATGGCTAGGCTTCGCGAACGAAGATTTGGGAAGGGCTCTACCCATTTTTCATGCAAGCGCGTTGGTGGCTAAAAAGGCCAATACGAGACAGACACGTCCGGTTGCAAAAGACACAGCAGAAAGACTCCTTAGATGGTATATTCTGCAAGGCTCGATTCTTTCTGCGTTGTCTTTTCTCCTCAAGAGTGATCCTGCGTGCCTTCTCAAAAGCATCAGCAGCGTTATAAATGGTCTGTCTCCAGGCCTCCCGATTGGAGGCCAGAGTAGACCAGTTATGGTGATCAATATGCCCGAGGCTGAGTTGTTGCTTCAGGGAGTCCTTGTATCTTTTCTTCGGAGCTCCTCTCTTGCGGCAGCCGGAGGCAAGTTCACCATAGAGCAGGATCTTAGGGAGGCGGTGGTCCTTCATCCTGGAGACGTGCCCTACCCATCGCAGCTGTGTTCTCAGTAACATGGCCTCAATACTTGTGATTGCTGCTTGTTCTAGAACAGATGTATTGGTCACATAATCTGACCAGTGGATGTTCAGGATTGTACGGAGGCAGCGTTGATGGAAGCATTCTAGGAGACGCAGGTGGTGGCGGTAGATGACCCATGATTCGGAACCATATAAAAGAGTAGACAGCACTATGGCTCTGTAAACACTGATCTTGGTACTTTTCTTCAAGTGTTTATTACGCCATACTCTTTTATGGAGTTTTCCAAAGGCACTATATGCCTTCGCTAACCTATTATCTATCTCCCCGTCGATCTTACCATCTGAGGAGATGAGGCTGCCTAAGTAATTAAACTGTTGGACTGATTTGAGTTCTGACTGGCCGATGGTGATGTGGGGATGATGGGGGACTTCCTGAGGATGTTTTCTACACTCACAATTACAGAAGTCCCTCATGCACTCAA
>NW_020934982.1:0-590 GCF_003984885.1 Neopelma chrysocephalum
AGGATGTTTTCTACACTCACAATTACAGAAGTCCCTCATGCACTCAAATGTATTGCTTTCTTTATGCTCAATATAGCGTTCACTTTAGTGACTCATAAGTACTCTAATGTCTTTAATGTAGTTAGTTCTATCAGTTATCCCTGCAGAAAATCTGAACAAGCCTGCAGGGGGAGTAAGGGATTTAAAAGAAAATATTTTATAATTGACATTATTTCAAAATGCATATAATATTTTCTATTTTAAAAAAATAATTTTAATGAGTATTGATTTGGGGGTTTTCTTTAACCTACTAATCACAGGAATATGTTGGCAGGAGTAACAGCTCCCTTCTTGACAGACTGTGCACTCAAGATAGACTATGAGATTTGAGGCTGACTCTCTTCTCTCTCACCTATGATGGCTGTTTTAGTTTCCTTGTCCTCTTAGAAGACATTTCCTTTCATTTCATATTTAGTTTTCTACAGCCTTTTCATTTTAATTCATTTGTGAATACTATCAGTCATAAATCTGTTTATGCAGACACTTTCACAGTTTCAACAAGACAAAGAGTTTTCATTACCTGGATGTGTATTACATAGGTATTTAACTGT
>NW_020934983.1:0-2582 GCF_003984885.1 Neopelma chrysocephalum
TTATCCAGCTTAAACTGCTGTTTCCTTTCGTTCTGTCCCTTGTTCCCCGGGAGCAGAGCCCAACCTCCCCCCAGCTCCCCCCTCCTGTCAGGGAGTTGCAGAGCCAGAAGGTCCCCCCTGAGCCTCCTTTGCTCCTGGCTGAGCCCCCCCAGCTCCCTCAGCTGCTGCTGCTGCTCCAGCCCCTTCCCAGCTCTGTTCCCTTCTCTGGATGTGCTCCAGCCCCTCAATGTCCTTCTTGTTGTGAGAGACCCAAAACTGCACTGTGAGGTGCCTCAGCAGTGCCCAGCACAGGGACAGGCAGTGCCCTGGCCCTGCTGCCACACAATGGCTGGTACAGCCCAGGTGCCATTGGCCTTCTTGCCCACCTGGGCACACCTGGGCTCATGTTCAGCCACTGTCAACCAGCACCTCTAAGTCCTTTTCTGCCCAGGCAGGTTTCCAAACCCTTTTTCCCCAAGCCTAGAGCATTGCCTGGAGTTGTTGTGACCTGGATCCCCTGTTTCACCTGCCTTGGCCTCGAGTGGGCACAGGAAGGGAGAAGAAAATGCACCTGTGGCTTTGCAGTTGCAGATGCTCCTGTCCTCAGTGCAGGGCTGCCCAGGATGACGTCCTTTCCCTCAGCATCTTCACTCACACCTGGGGACATTTGCAAACAGACACCCTGCCCAAAACACCCAGAAGGATTCCCACACATTCCTGTGGTTAAACATCACACCCCCTTTCCTGTACGCTGAGATAGTCACAGGCCCGAGTCCAGTTGGGATGTCCCAGCTTATGTTCATGTGGCCCTGCCCACAAGAGTGAGCTTCTATTTCTCCACTGAAGTGCTACAACATCCTTGGTGTGACCACCACTTCTGTAGAAATCCATGGAGCCAAGACCACGTTGTTCTCTGCCCTTTTCACAGTTTCCTCCTTGTGACCTGGAGAAAAAAAAGGATCCCAGGGATCCCAAGCAGGGCCTGGGGTCAGGCTTGGGGCCATTTTTTAGCACATCAGGCTTTTGGCAAACTCAGGTAAGGGATCTTGCTCGTGGTAGATGGGCTCCTGAAAAGCCGTGGAAAAACCCTTGGACTGAAGAGGAGATATTTTCTGAGAGACACAGGGCATTTCCAGCCTTTGATGACACCAGTTGATAACTACAATGGTCATCAAACCAACAACGAAAGTGTGGACACTTCAGTGCTCAGCTTTGTTTTTATGGCATCCAAACACAATCCCCTCAGCACATTCCCACCTCTTTTTTTATGTTCTGCAGGCGTCTCCAGCTGGCCTGTTGTGCATTTTGGGGGGGTTGCCAGCCACTAAAGCCATGTCAGAAGCGGGAAGTTGTTTTAGAAGTATCTGTTTGGCAAAAGAATCATTTGCCACCACCTTTCCCTTTTAAATGGCTTCCGTGGAGCCAACCAGAGTCTGGTAAGACACAGATTTGGAGCCACCTCCCAGAAGAGGTGAGGGGAGCAGGGGGTGTTTAGCTGTAGAACACGGGCTTGCGGAGCACACGCACCACGTTGTACGTGTTCAACCCCGGGGCATCGAAGCCTGGAGACAAACCCTTGCGGTCAAAGGGGTAAAAGTTAAAGAGCTGCCCATTTTGGGTCTCCAGGGAGATGGAGGCAGAGCCCAGGTGCAGGACACACGGGAACTCCTTGTCAAAAACGACTTGGAAAACACGATCCTCCAGGTGGTGGAGCTTGATTGTCCGGTACTTCTCGGGGATCAGCTCTTCTACGTGAGGCCCAAACTGCTGCATGATCAGCACCCCACCAATGCCAACTTTGATCTCATAGAAAGTCAGGTTGGAATAGGTGTAGTAGCCAACATAAGGGATGGGGTTTGGAGGGGGAACCACGCTCTTCTCTGCCTCCCTGAAAGCCGTCTCCATGGCCGGAATGAGATACTCGTAAGTCTGAGTCACAACATCCCCACCCTGAGGCCTGGGCCCCGACATGAGCACGATGAAGCTCAGGTGGAGCTTGGGGATAAGAGAGAAGGTGGCTGAGTAGCCATCGAGGTCCCCATCCTTCCTGATGACATCGTAGCCCAGCTGCTCGTTGATCTCCCAGGGCGTGCCTGTCTTGTTGGCAAAGTAGTCGCTGGAGCACTTGAGCAGCGGGGTCAGCATGGTCTTCACCGTGTCCGGCTCCAGCAGCCGGCGGTGGTAGGTGCCCAAGAAGACCATGGCCAGCTTGGCCAGGTCGGCAGCCGTGGAGTACATCTGCCCAGAGGGTCTGTACCAGCCCAGGTCGTAGAGCGGGGCGGGCTGGCGGCTGCCGTAGAAGCCCACGGCCATCTGGGCGCGGATGGGCGGCGTCAGGTCGAAGCCCGTGTCCTCCATGCCCAGGCGGTCCAGGATGTGCTCCGAGATCCAGCGCTGGTACTGCCTGTCGGCCCCGTGCTCGGCCAGCACGTGGGCCAGCAGGGAGAAGGCCAGGTTGCTGTAGTGGCACCTGGGAAAGAAGGAGGAATATTTCGGGATCAGCTTTGCCCGGCGTGGATGGGACAAAACGGTGGCTGTGCCTGTTGTTTAGGGGGTATTCACATTTTAGGGAATGATGTGCTAAAGAGAGAGGAGAGATGAAG
>NW_020934984.1:0-590 GCF_003984885.1 Neopelma chrysocephalum
CACATTTTAGGGAATTATGTGCTAAAGAGAGAGGAGAGATGAAGGAGGGACAGGGATACAGCGTGGATGTGGATATGAAAAAATAGTGGCTGTGTGTCATTTAGGGAAGATTCACGTTTTATGGAATGACATGGTAAAAAAAGATGAAGGAGAGACAGGGATAGTGTGGATGTGATTTGACAAAATAGTGGCCATGTCTCTTATTTAGGGGAAAATCAACATTTTATGGAATGGCATGGTAAAGAGAGATGAAGGAGAGACAGGGATACAATATGGATATGGATATGGATATGAAAAAACAATGGCTATGACTCATTTAGGGGAAAAACCACATTTTATGGAATCACATGCTTAAAAGAGAGGAGAGATGAAGGACAGACAGAGAAAAACTCTGTGCTGTTTCCTTGCTGTTAAATCAAGAAAGAGAAATATTTTACAGCAACATCAGCAGAGTTTATATAACTCTGATGGACAGAAGGACCTGGGGATGGAACAGAAACACTCCTGTATATTTGCAAACCTTGACTTATTGTTTATAACAGTTTCACAAAGAACACATCCATTCTTTTTAAGAGCAAATGGAGAGTTCC
>NW_020934985.1:0-2641 GCF_003984885.1 Neopelma chrysocephalum
TTATCCAGCTTAAACTGCTGTTTCCTTTCGTTCTGTCCCTTGTTCCCTGGGAGCAGAGACCAACCTCCCCCCAGCTCCCCCCTCCTGTCAGGGAGTTGCAGAGCCAGAAGGTCCCCCCTGAGCCTCCTTTGCTCCAGGCTGAGCCCCCCCAGCTCCCTCAGCTGCTCTTGCTGCTCCAGCCCCTTCCCAGCTCCGTTCCCTTCTCTGGATGTGCTCCAGCCCCTCAATGTCCTTCTTGTTGTGAGAGACCCAAAACTGAACTGTGAGGTGCCTCAGCAGTGCCCAGCACAGGGACAGGCAGTGCCCTGGCCCTGCTGCCACACAATGGCTGGTACAGCCCAGGTGCCATTGCCCTTCTTGCCCACCTGGGCACACCTGGGCTCATGTTCAACCACTGTCAACCAGCACCTCTAAGTCCTTTTCTGCCCAGGCAGGTTTCCAAACCCTTTTTCCCCAAGCCTGGAGCATTGCCTGGAGTTGTTGTGACCTGGATCCCCTGTTTCACCTGCCTTGGCCTCGAGTGGGCACAGGAAGGGAGAAGAAAATGCACCTGTGGCTTTGCAGTTGCAGATGCTCCTGTCCTCAGTGCAGGGCTGCCCAGGATGACGTCCTTTCCCTCAGCATCTTCACTCACACCTGGGGACATTTGCAAACAGACACCCTGCCCAAAACACCCAGAAGGATTCCCACACATTCCTGTGGTTAAACACCACACCCCCTTTCCTGTACGCTGAGATAGTCACAGGCCTGAGCCCAGTTGGGATGTCCCAGCTTATGTTCATGTGGCCCTGCCCACAAGAGTGAGCTTCTATTTCTCCACTGAAGTGCTACAACATCCTTGGTGTGACCACCACTTCTGTAGAAATCCATGGAGCCAAGACCACGTTGTTCTCTGCTCTTTTCACGGTTTCCTCCTTGTGACCTGGAGAAAAAAAGGATCCCAGGGATCCCAAGCAGGGCCTGGGGTCAGGCTTGGGGCCATTTTTTAGCACATCAGGCTTTTGGCAAACCCAGGTAAGGGATCTTGCTCGTGGTAGGTGGGCTCCTGAAAAGCTGTGGAAAAACCCTTGGACTGAAGAAGAGATATTTTCTGAGAGACACGGGGCATTTCCAGCCTTTGATGACACCAGTTGATAACTACAATGGTCATCAAACCAACAACGAAAGTGTGGACACTTCAGTGCTCAGCTTTGTTTTTATGGCATCCAAACACAATCCCCTCAGCACATTCCCACCTCTTTTTTATGTTCTGCAGGCATCTCCAGCTGGCCTGTTGTGCATTTTGGGGGGTTGCCAGCCACTAAAGCCATGTCAGAAGCAGAAAGTCATTTTAGAAGTATCTGTTTGGCAAAAGAATTATTTGCCACCACCTTTCCCTTTTAAATGGCTTCCGTGGAGCCAACCAGAGTCTGGTAAGACACAGATTTGGAGCCACCTCCCAGAAGAGGTGAGGGGAGCAGGGGGTGTTTAGCTGTAGAACACGGGCTTGCGGAGCACACGCACCACGTTGTACGTGTTCAACCCCGGGGCATCGAAGCCTGGAGACAAACCCTTGCGGTCAAAGGGGTAAAAGTTAAAGAGCTGCCCATTTTGGGTCTCCAGGGAGATGGAGGCAGAGCCCAGGTGCAGGACACACGGGAACTCCTTGTCAAAAACAACTTGGAAAACACGATCCTCCAGGTGGTGGAGCTTGATTGTCCGGTACTTCTCAGGGATCAGCTCTTCTACGTGAGGCCCAAACTGCTGCATGATCAGCACCCCACCAATGCCAACTTTGATCTCATAGAAAGTCAGGTTGGAATAGGTGTAGTAGCCAACATAAGGGATGGGGTTTGGAGGGGGAACCACACTCTTCTCTGCCTCCCTGAAAGCCGTCTCCATGGCCGGAATGAGATACTCGTAAGTCTGAGTCACAACATCCCCACCCTGAGGCCTGGGCCCCGACATGAGCACGATGAAGCTCAGGTGGAGCTTGGGGATAAGAGAGAAGGTGGCTGAGTAGCCATCGAGGTCCCCATCCTTCCTGATGACATCGTAGCCCAGCTGCTCGTTGATCTCCCAGGGCGTGCCCGTCTTGTTGGCAAAGTAGTCGCTGGAGCACTTGAGCAGCGGGGTCAGCATGGTCTTCACCGTGTCGGGCTCCAGCAGCCGGCGGTGGTAGGTGCCCAAGAAGACCATGGCCAGCTTGGCCAGGTCGGCAGCCGTGGAGTACATCTGCCCAGAGGGTCTGTACCAGCCCAGGTCGTAGAGCGGGGCGGGCTGGCGGCTGCCGTAGAAGCCCACGGCCATCTGGGCGCGGATGGGCGGCGTCAGGTCGAAGCCCGTGTCCTCCATGCCCAGGCGGTCCAGGATGTGCTCCGAGATCCAGCGCTGGTACTGCCCGTCGGCCCCGTGCTCGGCCAGCACGTGGGCCAGCAGGGAGAAGGCCAGGTTGCTGTAGTGGCACCTGGGAAAGAAGGAGGAATATCTCGGGATCAGCTTTGCCCGGCGTGGATGGGACAAAACGGTGGCTGTGCCTGTTGTTTAGGGGGTATTCACATTTTAGGGAATGATGTGCTAAAGAGAGGAGAGATGAAGGAGAGACAGGGATACGGTGTGGATGTGGATGTGAAAAAATAGTGGCTGTGTGTCATTTAGGGAA
>NW_020934986.1:0-592 GCF_003984885.1 Neopelma chrysocephalum
GGGAAATTCACATTTTAGGGAATGATGTGCTAAAGAGAGGAGAGATGAAGGAGAGACAGGGATATGGTGTGGATGTGGAGGTGAAAAAATAGTGGCTGTGTGTCATTTAGGGAAGATTCACATTTTATGGAATGACATGGTAAAAAAAGATGAAGGAGAGACAGGGATAGTGTGGATGTGAGTATGACAAAATAGTGGCCGTGTCTCTTATTTAGGGGAAAATCAACATTTTATGGAATGGCATGATAAAGAGAGATGAAGGAGAGACAGGCATACAGTGTGGATATGGATATGAAAAAACAATGTCTATGACTCTCATTTAGGGGAAAAAGCACATTTTATGGAATCACATGCTTAAAAGAGAGGAGAGATGAAGGACAGACAGAGAAAAACTCTGTGCTGTTTCCTTGCTGTTAAATCAAGAAAGAGAAATATTTTACAGCAACATCAGCAGAGTTTATATAACTCTGATGGACAGAAGGACCTGGGGATGGAACAGAAACACTCCTGTATATTTGCATACCTTGACTTATTGTTTATAACAGTTCACAAAGAACACATCCATTCTTTTTAAGAGCAAATGGAGAGTTCC
>NW_020934987.1:0-12813 GCF_003984885.1 Neopelma chrysocephalum
CCTCTGCTCCAGGATGGAGAAGATCCGCTCGATCCCAATGCTGACCCCCACGCAGGGCACCTTCCGGCCCTTGGGATCAAACATCCCCACCAGCCCGTCGTAGCGGCCGCCTCCAGCCACGCTCCCCACGCCCACCAGCTCCTCCACGTGCTCGTTCTCCTGCTGCAGCAGCACGGCCTCAAAGATCACCCCCGTGTAATAGTCCAGGCCCCGCGCCAGGCTCAGGTCGAAGGAGATCTGCAGGGCACGAGGGCGGCCCCGTCACCGGCTGCTCGGGGGGCCCAGCAGGGCAGCACCCCCTCCTGCCCCCGCACCTCCTCACCTTCCCTGTGATCCCAAACAGGGTCAGGTACTCAAACAGCAGCTTCATGTCCCCCAGCCCCTCCTTGGCCAGCTTGTTCTGCGACAGCTTTGGGTCCTGGAGGAGCCGCTCGATCAGATCCAGCCCACCTGTAGGAACCAGTTTTGCCTCAGGTGTGCCAGGGCAGCAGCACCTGCCACATTGGCCCCAGCCAGCCATATGTGTGCCCTGTGCACCCTCCATCCCCAGAACAAGCCCAAGGGCTCGACCCCCCAGTGCTCACCGTGGAGCTGGACGTACTCCCCGATGCGATCTGCAGCCTCGGGAGAGAGCCCCTTCTCTCCCACCATCTCGCTCCTCACCTCCTCCCACGGCACCTGTGAGGGGACAGAAGGGCATCAGCCACTGAGCCAGGGATGTGGGCTCTCCCAGGGATAGTTCTGGTGGCCCTGCACATGCACATGAACAGACACATCTGCCACCAACAGATCTTTGCACAGTAGAAACCCTTCAGTGTGGTTAAAGGGTGCATGAGAGAAGTAGCAGCTCTCAGAGCACAGTCATATGGTCCTCATTCCATTTCTTGTACCTCTGCACAGTTTGTTTTTGCCCCAACTCCACAAAAATACTTTGGGTTTGATTTGTGTCCAGAATTGAACATCAATTCTGTAAAAACACCGAATCTGAAAGCCATCTTGCTGCTCTGGCTTCCCTGGTTAGGTACCTAGTCAGAAATAATCCCATTCTAAAAGAGCCCAATGGTCCCTTCCTACTGCTTTTCCACACATACACAGCTTCCAAATCCACACTTTAGTCATGCCTGTACAACAGATCTCCCTGCTAACAGGGCTGTGAGGCTTCCTCCAGCTGACTTCATCTGACCATCCAACAAGGCCTCCAAGGGAAAAGGCAGTTCCCCCTTCAACAAAGCACCGTGACCACAAGATGAGACACAAGGCTGCTGTGTTTAACAGGGTCTCACAGGAAGGTTAGGAGCACTCCTTAAAACAATCAGCCCACAGTGTCCCCCACATGACTCTGAACACACAGTTCCTCCAAATTCTACTTTGGATCCCAAGCCAAGAAATCTGAGTTTTTAGACTGCACTTCGCTTCAAGGTTTCTCTTTCTTATTTATTAGAGGAGGACTGTGTAACACACTTATAAACTGATCTCCAGCATCTTTATCTGACAAGGGTCTACAGTCAAGACAATCAGTTGCCCCTACTCTGGCACCTTTCCCTCCTCCCAAGAGCCACAAAATGGCCTGAATCCCTTGGAGACACTCACAACAGCCAGTGCTCTCCAGGCAGCTTGCTGAGCTCAAACCTGTGGGCACCTCCTGCCTTGTGTCTTACAGGGGAAGCTGCACACTGAGGTGGCTTTTCAGTGTCACACCAAACCTGGGTAAACCACACAAACAGTCACATCTATTCTCAGCATGATAAAAGTACCTGTGCTGCCAGCCCAAATCAACAGAGCGTGAATGAAGTGACCAGGGACCTCTTACCCCTTCTCACTCCAAATCCTCTCCTCTCTTTCCAGGCAAAACACAGAAACCTCTCCCATGCACACCCACCTCACTTCTCACTGCTGTTTCCTGAGGGTCCTACACACAGCCAGAGGCACACACTGTCCAGTGGTGCCTGGATCATGCTGGAATATGGCTGCAGGTTCTGTGACCTCCTCAGGGATGCTGAACATCACATCACCAAACAACAACAGCAGCACCTTGCAGGACAGTGTTTATGAGCAGAGTCCTGGACAACACCACGACTGTGCCAGCTGACTCACCTGTGGATTTCCATTTTGCTCTGCCCTGTCACCTCCAAGCTGTCCTGCAGACTGTTACACACTGTCATTTAGGACTGCACTCCTCTACTCCTGCACAACCAGAGACTTAACCTTTATGTCACAGTCGCCTTGCAACTGAAGTCTGAAATTTCAGTAAAGGTTAGACCGGATGATCTTTCAAGATCCCTTCCAATCTGGGCTGTACTGTAATTCCAGGACACAATTGCAGTTCCTCACACCACCTGACTCAACCTAATACATTCAAGAAGGCTTCTCAATGCCCTGGCCCAGTTTGGTGCAGGTTTTCATGAGCCTGGTTCATAAGCAGCAGCACCTTTAGCAGGTGAAGCTTTGGGATGTTGAACCTCCCAAGTGAAGAGCATTTCTCCCCTCCCTCCTCTCCATTTATTAGGACCTCATGGGCTACTGGAGAAGAAAGAGCATCCACTTTTCCCACGTGACTGCTGTGCCCTGCATGCCTCCCCTCCAGGGAAAGGTGGGAACAAGAATAACTTGATGTTAATCAGCATTTCCCAGCCACTTCTCATGGACCATGGCAGGACAGGGGGACAGGAGGCTCACTGAGACTCCAGCAGCAGCAGTTGCAGCCTGTACCTTATCCAGTTTGTCAACACTGGAGCAGATGGTTCGGAACTTGCTGTCTGGGACCCCACAAACTGCAAACATCCCATCGAGGATGCGCCGGTCGTTGACCTGGGGGAGAAGAAGCACGTCAGGAATCATGGACTCAAACAGATGCTTCAGCCATGTCAGGTTTCCCTCCCCTCTAGCTTTAAGAATGCAAGAGAAACTAGATGTCTGCCAAGACTTTTTTTTTTTCCTATTTGCCATTTCTCTTTCCCATTCCTGGGCAGCTGAGCTGCCCAGAGCAAACCAAATAGCACCACTGACTCCTCCCAGGCCTGGGTAGAGCCTTCACATTTCCTTCTAGAGCCACAGGCACCTCCACTCAACAGAGACAAGAAACCATCAGGGCCTATGAGTCCTCTCATGTAGACATGTAAAAACAGCTCGGGAACAGACCCAGGGTCAAGAAGATGAATTCAGTGCCCTGTCAGTATAAGAGCAAAGGGACATCTGATTATGTTAAAACCTCACTAAGGATTTATTTTTTTTTATTGATAGTATAGTGAATTCCATAGTTTAATTGTCTTCTGTAATAGTAGGTAATTGAGGCCAAGGCTCAGCTGGATTCACATTTCCATGGGTAGTGAAAATGCCTCAGGTCCAGAAAGGACTTGTTGGGAAGGCAGGAGCCTGCAGGCAACACCACACCCCCTGCTAAGGGGGCATCAGGAGCTGGATAAGGGCAGGGATCCTGAACCAGAGCCTGTTGTACTGCAGGCAGTGAACATGACAGTCACCTGCTAAGACAGATATTAGGGAGAAATTCTTTACCATAGGGGTGGTGAGGCCCTGGCACAGGTTGCCCAGAGAAGCTGTGGCTGCCCCATCCCTGGAGCTGTTTAAGGCCAGGTTGGACGGGGCTTGGAGCAACCTGGGCTAGTGGAAGGTGTCCCTGACCGTGGCAGGGATTTGGAACTGCACGACCTTTAAGGTCCCTTCCAACCCAAACCATTCTGTGATTCTATGGTTCTAGTTGGCTGCTGGAATTTTGCAGGGGTCTGTGGTTAGTCCTGGAGAGAACTCTGCCAACTGCAGACTCAGGAAATCTCCTGGCATTCCCAGCCCAAGCTCAGGTCCAGCCTTTAGCATGAGGACACAGAGGATGGGATCAACTCCTGGATCAGGCCTGGGAGTGGGAACAGGTGCTGCTGTGTAAAACCCCATGGACAATGACCACTGCCTCCCACCGTGGCACAGAGAACCCCAGTATCACCTTGACGACAAAGTCCCCGAGCTGCAGGTCACTCAGGATCTCGTGCACGATCTTCAGGCACTCGGCATCGGGAATCATGGGGTCGAACTGCCCGGCGATGTCAAAGTCCTGGGGGCAGAGGGAAAGGCAGTGAGCAATTCATGGCTGCAGCAAAACAGCTTCAGCTCTGCTGGTGACAGCAGCTGGTGTACAGAAACCAACAGAAATGGGATGTGAGAGAGCACCATTCCTTGCAGATGGGATCCAGAAGGGACAGGATGTGGGTTAGGACCTTCTTTCATGGAAGGCAGCAGTGCTGTTGTGTCCACTGCATTGCCAAGAGCTTGTATGCTGTGACCTGCTCCCCTGACCCTGTGACACTCTGAAACAGAGATCCTTGAAAAAACAACAGAAATGAGCCAGCAGAGCCATCAGCAGTAAATAAATAGAACAAAGGAAGCAGGAAGGGGAGGAGAAAACCACTTCTCATTTGCTATGACCTAAATGCCAAATGTTTTGCCTTGATTCTTAGGATGGGTTTTTTTAACACACATGCCAATCAAGTTAATGATCAGGGAAGAAGATAAGAGAAGCAAAACTGAGGCATAACCAAAGTTTCAACTGCCAAGAGAGAAAAAGAGATCAAGAAGCCTGAGTGGTCCCCACCAGAGATTGTAAGATGAACTAGCTCACAGAATAACTAAAGCCCAACATCAAGATGCTTTAATAGGCTGATATCCCTTAACTGGAAAACAACAAGGAGAACATCAGTGTTCAGAGAGAAGTAAAACACAGGAGCAACAAGACAGCCATTCTTTGACTCCTATTCAGGAATCCCCAAATGCAAAGTCTTCAGTGAGGTTTTGGGTACAGGAATAATTTTAACTAAGTGGGTAAATTTCAACAGGGCTTCACCAAGCTCCCAAAATAAACTGGAGGAGGAAAGAGATGACATCACATCGGTTAATCCTTATCAGCTGAGTGCAAGAAAGGCTGATGCAATCCCTGTGGAAGTTGAGTTAGCAAGTACAGTCAGGAAAGTGCTGCTACCACTGTACATGGCACAGATGAAATCTCACTGAAAAAAACCAGGGACTGGTGAATTATGTTGAAGAAAAGAGGAAGAAAAACCTTCTAGGCTGAGCAGAGAAGGAAAAACTCCACAACTCCAGGGAAAGAAGGTAACAGCTTGATTTAGGTGGCCTAAGGAGGGGAAGATTTCTCTAAACATTTCCCAAATGTTTATCTAAGAAAGGGGAAGAATCCATATCAAGGGATGACAGCTACTGTTTAAAGAGCTGAAGTCTTTAAACAAGGAGAAGTACTCAGATACAAATAAGTTTAGCCTGGATATCAGAAGACCATTTCTAGCTATCCTAGGAGTGAGCTATCCTGGAACAGTCTTTCAGATGGGGCAGCAGGCAAAGACCCTGAGTTGTTTTGAAATGGGAATCACCAAGCTGGAGCTGGAAGGTATCCCCAGAGATTGTATGATGAAGCAGGAATATTCTCAAACAAAATAACTGTTTGCAATATGAGCCCCTGGGGACTGTGTCAGTACAGTAGAACAAAGCTGTTCCTCAGGGCTACCACGAGAGAGCCACGAAGGAAATTGCTTTGTTACCTGTTCTGTAATTTGGCCTCTGGCTCTTCCCTTCCTTTGAAGTGAAGATTGACTGAACACAGCACAGAAGTAGCGTATACCACGGCCTAGCCTGGTTGTGTGTCCTGCTAACACACCCAGAGCTGAACCGTTGCCAGATTCGGGATCAGAAGGAAATTTTTCCCCTCCACCCGGCTGGCAAGTGCTGTGGGATGGAGCAAGGAGCTGCCCTCTCCCCACAGGGTGAAGGTGGTGATACCAGGGGGCTCTGTGACAAAGTTGCCCAGCACACCAACACCCTGTCACAGCTGTCACTCCCACTCTCCCGTTCCCCAGCTGTTTTTCACACTCGTGAGGGCACACTAAGGAGAAGATTAGTGAATCCTCCAGAGATTTCCACAGCCACAGGGAAGGGTGACGCAGCGTTAGACCCTGCATTTTGACAGTGCTACGTGCCCACAGGTGCTGCCCAGCCCACAGCCTCACCCTGCAGTGCCCCTGCCAACAGCCAGACTCACACACTGGTAGAACTCGCGGTAGCGGCCCCGGGTCATGGCCGGGTTGTCCCTCCTGTACACCTTGGCAATGTGGTAGCGCTTGATGTTGGTGATCTTGTTCATGGCCAGGTAGCGAGCGAAGGGCACCTGGGACAGAGGGTTAAGGATGGGAACAGGGAGGGATCATCCCCCCTCCAGTTACCAGTCACAGGCAGCGCTGGGTCCTCACTATCTTCCCAAAACCCAGTAGCTGTGGGGCGAAGAACTGCCAAGAGACAGCTGGACTTGTCACTGCTCCCCGAGGTCTCCACAGCTGTCCAGGACACAGATCACACATGCTGCCATTAAGCATCCCTTCAGGCATCTTCCAGCAGCACCTCAGGCTGGATCTCAGTCTCATGTGGGCTGTGTGCTGCAGCAGCCTGGTCTGGGTACCCTGAGAAACCCCACTCAGTACAAATCTTCCTTACCTCCACACACACGGGGCATGGTGTCAGGGCAGGTTTAGGTTGGATATTAGGAAAAGGCTCTTCCCCCAGAACCTGGTTGGGCACTGAACAGGCTCCCCAGGGCAGAGGGCACAGCACCAAGACTGCCAGAGCTCAAAGAGCACTTGGACAACGCTCTCAGGGACAGGGTGGGATTGTTGGGGTGTCCTGGGCAGGGCCAGGAGTTGGACTCGATGACCCTTGTGGGTCCCTTCCAACTCAGGATATTCCATGATTCTAAGCATTCCTTCACCAAACAGAAGCAACACACAGTAAATAACAGAGCAAGGGTTCTGCACCCACTGAACCACACTGCCTGCTCACGCTCTCCCTGTCAGTTTGGGGTCCTCCCTCCCCTTCAGGGCAGCACTGCCCCAAAAGGAGGCCAGGCAAGGCCCCTCAGGCTGTGGCAGGATACTGTCAGGTCGTAGCGCAGGGACAGCAGCTCCCCTCCTTGATCCTTCAGATCATAGATGAGCTTCGAGTCTTCCCCGTATTTCCCCGTCAGCGTCTCCTACAACACAACGACACACGAGCAAACAGCACCTTCAGTGGCAGGGGAAGAGCCCTGGAGCAGGAGCGAAAGTGAGGATATCTAGGAGCTGGAAGAAGGAAACTCCACCCTCAACACTTTCAACTGGAGGATCCTCACCAGCTCGGCCCTCACTCACCTTCAGCTCGAACACGGGTGTGTCAATGACTTCTGCCCCGTGGCGCTTGAAGCAGGAGATGATGGCATTGAAGACCCTCTCCCGAATGGCCATTTGCTTGGGGCCGTAGTCCCGTGTGCCCTGGGGTGAGGGAAGGAAAGAAGGAGCAAAGGACACTTTGGGTCAGAGGCATGAAGTGAGAGAGATGCCAGAAACAAGAAGAAGCTGCTAAAGAGACCAAGTCCAGATGCTGGAGACTGAGAGACCAGGTCCAGATGCCAGGTATTGGTAAAAAGTAGCACCAAAAAACACTGGAAAACGTCAGGACAGAGCTCAGACAGAGTCTGCCACGACCTGCAGAGGGAAATCTAAGTCAGGAGTTTCACAATACAGGAAACAAAGGAGCTAAAACAGATCCAACAGTCAGAGTTCAGAGCTTCTGAGCCTGACAGTGCAGCCAGGACCTGCCCCCAGCTCTGATTCACACCCAGAAGCCAGACCCCTGCCCAACAAGCCACCCCAAGATGTACAATCAGAGGACAGGCATGCTCTGAAGGTGTGGAACAATCAGCAGCTCTGAAATTTCCAAACGTAGAGAAAAATCATCTTTTAAAGTGCAACACCTGTGAAATGCTTGTATATGTGTCACCAGAATGTGCTCACTTCCCATTTCTTTGCTTTTAAGGGTCACTGAATTGTTTCAGTGACCACCTTTAGGCTCTCAGCAACAAATAAATCGTTTTTAATTAACTAGACCTTCCACTTTCACTCTCTAGGACCTGCAGGCAGGAGGAAGCAGAGACCAGGCACTTCTAACCCCCTGAGCAACTCACAGGTTGTTCAGTGATGGGTAGCTTTCAGCTGCCACTGACGGGGCTGAGACAGACTGGAAACTCAACTGTGTTTCCCTGGCACCCACAGAGCTGCAAAATCCCCTTCTCCACAACTTTAAACAGTGAAACACCCCTCAATTTTCTGGGCTCACACCACAGTTACATTTACCAAAGCACACAATAAAGGAAATGGAAAAGGGAGACAGTTTTGAGACATTTAGGTACTGGGAAGAAATTGTCCCCTGTGAGGGTGGTGAGGCCCTGGCACAGGTTGCCCAGAGAAGCTGTGGCTGCCCCATCCCTGGAAGTGTCCAAGGCCAGGTTGGATGGGGCTTGGAGCAACCTGGTCTGGTGGAAGGTGCCCCTGCCCATGGCAGGGGATTGGAACTAGATGAGTTTTAAGACTCCTTCCAACCCAAACTATTCCATATTTCTATGCTCTCCTATGTCAGTGACATCACCGTAACCTGAGTGATGGTGTTGTTTGTGAGCAGCATTCATAACTTGTCATATAAGCACCAGAAAGTCTCTAAGCCAGTGGGTATCTGGGCTGGGTGCTATCAAAGATGTTTCCACCCCTCTCCCCCCTGCTGCTAAAAGCAAAAGGGAAACAGAAATGAGAAGAAAGGCAGGTGTGTCTGCACTGGGGTTTTGCCAAGAGGTGTGAGGGGGGGTTCTGAGGGAAGATGTGCACACAGAGAGGCACAGGAGTGTGCTGGGGGCAGTTACCTTCGGGGTCTTGAGCACAAACTTGGGTTTCCCCTCATCTCCCCCCAGCTGGGCCTTCATCTCCAGCAGCTTTGCCACCTCCTTTGCAATCTGGGAAGGGAACAAGCAGGGAGCTGGGGGTAAGCCCACCCACCAGCCCAGCCTTCCCCAGTACCTTCAGCCTCAGCCTTCCCAGTGTGCCCAGATTCCCCAGCCTCAATACATCCACTATTCCCACTTCCTCAGCAACCAGACGGGCACTCCCTGCTCCTCTCTGGTACTTCTCACTTCTGATACAACCCCCTCTATCTTCAGCACCCCCACCATTCCCTGACTCCCACCACCTCAATCACCACCCCACATCTGTCTCCCCAGTGCCCATCACCATCCCCACCAGTTCATGTTTCCTGCACCCAGCACCCTCCTCCCAACGCCAACACCCCCAGCATCCTTCCATCTAACACCAGTAACCACCAGTTCCAGTCTCCCCTGCACCCTCAGCCCCCTCCGCTTCCCAGCGCTCCCAGTTCCCCAGGGCACCCTCCTCCTGAGCCCGGAAACCCCACCCACCCTCTCCCCAGCCCACCACAGCACCCCCCGCTCCCCCCAGCCCCTCTTTCCCCACCCCAACACCCGCAGCGCCCCATTCCCCGCCCCTCCCCATCTTCCCAGCACCCCCGCTCCCGGTCGCGCCGCTCCTTCCCCCAAAGGCACCCCATTCCCGGGAATCCCGGGAATCCCCGGATCTCCCCTCGGCACCTCGTCGGGGTCGGCCTTGTCCTGCTTGAGCCTCCGCACCGCCTCTGCCTGTGCCCGCACCGCCGCCTCCTGCGCCGCCATGGCCGCCCCGCGCCCGCCCCGCGCCCGCCGGGAACTGCGCACGCGCCGCGACCGGGAAATGAAAGCCGCGGGAGGGCCGGGCCGGGTTTATCACTGTTTTATCTTTTTTTATTAATTGGCTTGAGGTTTTTTTTGTTTTTGTAATAAATTAGTAGTAGTAAAGTAATTTACTCATCAAATTGTATTGCATGTTATATTCGTATATATATATGTTATTGTAATCAATGTTCTGTTAAGGCTGGGGGACTGTAAATTGCAGAATGGTTCATTAATCTGTCAGTATTACAAGCTGATAGTCCTGCAGCTTGCAGTTCTTAAGCTGAAAAGACAAATTATTGTGCCTTGCTGAATAAGTATTTTGTATCTTATTTTTCTAAAAGCATATTGTCTAAAAGCTTACGCATAAAGTAACGAAGGGAAGGACAAGGATCAAAGGGTCAAGTACGAGAACGATACAGAGAATCCAAGATGGACATCTGGAGATACCTACACACTAAGCTACACACTAGGCCTCAAGGACGAAGGACTAATTAAAACTATGGAAAGGAAAGCACCTGGCGACTGAAACGGGCCTGCAGGGAAGCCAACCAGAACCAGACCTGCAAACTTGGATCCAATAGGATAACAAGTGATTATGGGAGGGGAACTGATGAGGAAATAAAAGTTACTGTTTTTGCTTACTGCGCTTGCAGGCCGTGAGTGGAGCAGGGGTCTCCCCGGGCGCCCAGCGTGCTGTTTTGCTTATTTGCATTTTATATAAATCTTCAATAAATTTTTATTGCTATATTTCAGCCTAATTTCATTTACTTATAACATTTTGTTTTGTTTAACATGTAAAAATACAGAGTTCCTCCAAGCGTGCCTCCTCCCCTGCCCCCCCCCTCCAGCTCCGGCCCCCTCGCTGCGTCCGCACGCGTCCCCCTCAAAATTAAGAACTTTATTAGAAATTATTAGCCACAGAATTTATGTATTTTTTGACGCTTTAAAAGGAGCGCGTTAGCCGTAGAGCTCATGTGTTTTCAGTAAAGGTTGGAAGTTCCCAAGGGGAAGCCTATAGTGTGGAATTTCTTGCCAAGGTTCGTTACAGGCAAGAATTTTGGTAAAACAGAGGCGGTCGCTTGCAGCTGTGAAGAGACTGATAAAAGTGAGAAAGACTTTTCGGCATCACCTCCCCTCGGGCTGGTCCTGCAGCCCCGTGCAGCGCCCGAGTGCGGGCTGGGAGTGGGACTGGCCCTTCCACTGCCCTCCTCACCCCATGTCCTGGGCCTGTGGGTGCCCAACATGCTCCCTCCCCACTCCAGAGCTCAGCCTGATGATCCCGCTGGAGCTGCACCACGTCCAGTCTGTGCCCATGGAAACACCACCTGCAGTGATGGGAATGGCTGTACAGGTGCAGGGACTGCACTATTAGGAACCCACAAGCTCAACCCGTCCTTCAGAGCACTTAACCAGAACTTCAAGCTGGTGACTGCGCTGTCCCATAGCTTTTAAAACCCCCTGGCTCCTCTCTTCTTGCTGCCTTAGCCCAGGCAAGGAGCCTTAGGCTGGTGGATGGTAACCAGGCCTCAGCCGGCAGTGAATGGTTAAGGGCACTGCAGGGTTCCAGTTGTACAGCAGTTCAGCCAAGCAGCTCTGGCCAGAGAAGTCCTCAGGGCTCCAGCCTTCTCCTGATCTCATCAACAAGCTTCTCCCTTGGGATATCAACCTACAAAGCAAAGAGAGGAGGAGGTAGCAGCATTAGAACAGAGCACAGTTCCAAGGACCAAAGGCTTGCTTTGGGTACTAACACAGTTTGTGACTGGTTTTCTGGAGACACCCAACAGACCTGTGCTATGGCTTCTCAAAGGAACAACGTCACTGAGGGAAAACCCAGAGCCTTTCAGTGATCTCCAGAGTTTGGAAGCACTTTTGACACCTGGATAAAAGGACATTCTTACCTCCTCTCGTGTTGAGACATCTCTCAGCTTGACGACTCCGTCTGCCAGCTCCTGCTCTCCTACAATGGCAGCAAGGGGGATCCCTGTGTCCTCACAATACTGTAGCTGCTTCAGCAGTTTAGGATCCTTCTTGTACAGCATCTCTGCCTAGCAGGGAGTGGGAAGGACGAGTCACTAACCCAAATTTGCTTTGATGGATACTGGAGCAAAGCAGCCACCACAAAACCCTGCAGCAAGGGGTTGCCTTTAGTGCTCTGGGCTGTTCTTCTGTGCCTGCCTAGACCTAACGGTTGGACTTTGTGATCTTCGATGTATTTTCCAACCTGAATGGCTCTGTGATCTCAGACAGGCCCAGATCTTGAAGAGAACACAACTAATGGAGTTGGTCTTGCTGTGCTACAGCTCCTTCAGGCTCCCCGTCCCTCACCCATGACACCACCGAGCTCAAGTGGTTCCTTTACCTTGATCCCTGCATCCCACAGCTCCGAGATGAGCTTCAGTCTGGCAGCAAGCAAGTGTTTCTGGGGTGTAGCCACCAGCACTTGGGTTTCAGTTGTGCGAAGTTTCTCCCCAGAAGCCTGGAGGGACAGACACGCTCGTGGGAGGGACCGGCTCTGAGGGAATCTGCAGCTCACAGCACCTCACCTCATCTCCAGACCTTAACTCAGTGACTGACAACCTGGGCACCTTTAATGAGCCCCCCAGAGACTCTGCATTGTGTCACAGTAGTTGATCATGTGCTGCTGCTCCCGTAGGACTTTAGCCTCCCTCCCACATGGGACCTGGACAGCTTTCCAAGGTCTCCTTTGATTCTCCAAGTACAAACACATTGCCTTGGCCTCCTCTGCCATGAATCACAAGCTCAGAACTAAATACAGAGTGATGAATCTTCTCAGAGGCTTTCCTGGGGTGCTCATTACAGAGTGTCACAGACAATATCGAATTCATTGCTTCCCAATCTCCAGGACAGGAAACTTCACAGGCAAGACAGGAGCAAAGTGACTGGGGCAAAAAGCTCAGAGCCAGGCCCAGAGCTCAGGGCTCTAACACTTCCTTGACATCTCCTAAGGAATGCTGCCCTCAGCTGCCCATACCTGCATCATGATAGGCTGCAGAAAAGGGCTCTGTCTTCTGTGCATGGACACTCAGGTATGGAAGGAGCCACCCTCACCCCCAAAATTATTTTCCCTTGAATACTGTGGAGCTGTGGATCTCTAATAAACGATAGCTGACTTCCTAGAGCCTCCTCCAACGCGCTGCCTGCAGCACCCACCTTCAGCCTCTGCTCCAGGATGGAGAAGATCCGCTCGATCCCAATGCTGA
>NW_020934988.1:0-761 GCF_003984885.1 Neopelma chrysocephalum
TGGAGGTGGTGGGGGAGGAATTCAGTTTCTATATAGAAATTCCAGTTATGTCTGGCTGCCAGGAAAGAACCAACACCAGGCCCCTGGGGGAGGAGAATGTGCAGCAGTGTTTTGGGAGGTCTTTTTACAAAGGTCTTTTTACAAAGACCTATTTTACACCCATTGATTGGGATGGAGGACACACTGGTACAGCAACTCTGAGGACAAGGGAAAGAGGAAAAAGGTATCTGGGAAACCCTTAGAGGCACTTTGCTTCCTGCCCTGGGACATATGATCCCTGTCTCATCTCTGTAGTGCCATAGGCAGGACAAATAGATGTGTGAGGCTGCTGTTTCCTTTGCAGAGCAATGCTGTCCTGCCAAGGAGAACCTGGGGTCACAGATGCCTGATGTAGGGGGGAACCAAGGCACCTGCCCTGGGTACCTGGCATTGCTGAGTATTTAAGTGCCTCCCACAGCAGCAGCTGGAGAAGCCATATCTGAGGTCTGTGGGAAGAAGGATCTTGCCTTCAGTGGGAGCCCCAGAGATCATCTGCCAGGCCAGAGATTTGGTGGTTATGTCCTGGCTCTGACTCCTGCTGCAGAGCACAGTAGAGGCCTGGCTGGCTTCTCCAGAGGCTGTGGCAAGGAACATTCACTTCAGCATCTGCTGGGCTGGGGATGCTGGGGGAAGATGTAAACCACTGCTTAGCTGAGCACCAAAGGCACCTACCTCCAGCCTCTGCTCCAGGATGGAGAAGATCCGCTCGATCCCAATGCTGA
>NW_020934989.1:0-765 GCF_003984885.1 Neopelma chrysocephalum
TGGAGGTGGTGGGGGAGGAATTCAGTTTCTATATAGAAATTCCAGTTGTGTCTGGCTGCCAGGAAAGAACCAACACCAGGCCCCTGGGGGAGGAGAATGTGCAGCAGTGTTTTGGGAGGTCTTTTTACAAAGGTCTTTTTACAAAGACCTATTTTACACCCATTGATTGGGATGGAGGACACACTGGTACAGCAACTCTGAGGACAGGGAAAGAGGAAAAAGGTATCTGGGAAACCCTCAGAGGCACTTTGCTTCCTGCCCTGGGACATATGATCCCTGTCTCATCTCTGTAGTGCCATAGGCAGGACAAATAGATGTGTGAAGCTGCTGTTTCCTTTGAAGAGCAAGGCTGTCCTGCCAAGGAGAACCTGGGGTCACAGATGCCTGATGCAGGGGGGAACACCAAGGCACCTGCCCTGGGTACCTGGCACTGCTGAGGATTTAAGTGCCTCCCACAGCAGCAGCTGGAGAAGCCATATCTGAGGCCTGTGGGAAGAAGGATCTTGCCTTCAGTGGGAGCCCCAGAGATCATCTGCCAGGCCAGAGATTTGGTGGTTATGTCCTGGCTCTGACTCCTGCTGCAGAGCACAGTAGAGGCCTGGCTGGCTTCTCCAGAGGCTGTGGCAAGGAACACTCACTTCAGCATCTGCTGGGCTGGGGATGCTGGGGGAAGATGTAAACCACTGCTTAGTTGAGCACCAAAGGCACCTACCTCCAACCTCTGCTCCAGGATGGAGAAGATCCGCTCGATCCCAATGCTGACCC
>NW_020934990.1:0-695 GCF_003984885.1 Neopelma chrysocephalum
CCAGACCCTCCTGGCTACCCCTGGAGGTGCCACCATGGCACTGTCACGTCACTGTCACATTGTCACCACGTCCCCAGGGCTCTGTGTGGCTCCGCTGGGGGTCCTTGTGGGTGTCACCACGATGTCCCCAATGTCCCCAATGTCCCCAGACCCTCCTGGCTGCCCAGAGATACCTCTCCAGGTGCCACCATGTCACTGTCCCTCTGTCACCACCTTCTCAGAGCTCTGTGTGGGTGCCCCAGGGCTCCCTGTGGGTGCCACCACGATGTCACCATGATGTCACCAATGTCCCTAAGACCCTCAGAGCCTCCTGGCTGCCCAGAGATACCTCTCCAGGTGCCACCATGTCCCTGTCCCATCACTGTCCCCGTGTCACCACCTTCTCAGAGCTCTGTGTGGGTCCCCTGGGGCTCCCTGTGGGGAGCCCCCAATGTCCCCAGACCCTCCTGGCTGCCCAGAGATACCTCTCCAGGTGCCACCATGTCACTGTCCCTGTGTCACCACCTTCTCACAGCTCTGCGTGAGTCCCCCTGGGGCTCCCTGTGGGTGTCACCACGATGTCACTGTGATGTCCCCAAGACCCTCAGAGCCTCCTGGCTGTGCCACCACTGTCACAAGTTTACAGCCCAAACCAGCAACACCTTCACCTTGGATTAGTTGGGATTGATTTCCCCCCCAGTCCCAGGAGCTGCTGC
>NW_020934991.1:0-933 GCF_003984885.1 Neopelma chrysocephalum
GCCCTTTTGCCCTTTGGATATTATTCCTGGCACAGTCAGGTGAGGCCCATCTGGAGTAAAATCACAGAAGTGGAGATGGAAAGATGGGATCAGAAGTTCCTTGCCTGACTCTTCAGTTCCCTCCCTGGCTCTGTTCACACTTACGGGGTTTGCAAACGCTGTCTTTGGGTTCTTGCACAGTTTGGAATTCTTAATGTGGCTTTTTATAACATTTTCCCTGCTTCCAAACTTTCCTCACGCAGGATTGATGTTGTTCTGTTCTTAACCATCCCTGGTAGTGGTGCTGAGCTCCAGGGAGAAACTGTTTGCCTTCCATGGAATCATTAAGGTTGGAAAAGACCTTTAAGACCATCAAGCCCAGCTGTCAAGGCAGCACCACCGTGGTCACCACTAAACCACATCCCCACAGGCCACATCCACGAGGTTCTTGAACATTTCCAGGGATGGTGATTCCACCACTTCCCTGGGCAGCCTGTTCAACCCTTTTCCATGAAAAAAAAATTCCCTGATATCCATCTAAACCTCCCCTGAGGCCACTTCCTCTCATCCTGTCACTTGTCACCTGGGAGAAGAGCCCAATCCCACCTGGCTACAACCTCCTGTCAGGGAGTTGGAGAGTTCTTCCCATTATTCCAAGATCTTTGAGTTGCTGTGCTGTGAAAGTGCCACCTGATTTTATATTCTTAATTTTCCTTTATTTTTTTTTTTTGCAAATAGGGGTTGGATGTTGCGGATGCAGCGGCGAGACCTGGGAACTGCTGCAGCTGGGATGGGAACTCCGAGGTGTGCAGTTGGAAATTTGGGATTGCAGGGGAAGCACCAGCTGTGCCAGCACTCGTTTGAGCCCAAAGGTGGGAAAAGGATGTTTTGGGGAGTTTTTAACACAGTCCCCAAGACCCCCAGACCCTCCTGGCTGCCACCATGTCACTGTCA
>NW_020934992.1:0-945 GCF_003984885.1 Neopelma chrysocephalum
GCCCTTTTGCCCTTTGGATATTATTCCTGGCACAGTCAGGTGAGGCCTATCTGGAGTAAAATCACAGAAGTGGAGATGGAAAGATGGGATCACAAGTTCCTTGCCTGACTCTTCAGTTCCCTCCCTGGCTCTGTTCACACTTACGGGGTTTGCAAACGCTGTCTTTGGGTTCTTGCACAGTTTGGAATTCTTAATGTGGCTTCTTACAACATTTTCCCTGCTTCCAAACTTTCCTCATGCAGGATTGATGTTGTTCTGTTCTTAACCATCCCTGGTAGTGGTGCTGAGCTCCAGGGAGAAACTGTTTGCCTTCCATGGAATCATTAAGGTTGGAAAAGACCTTTAAGACCATCAAGCCCAGCTGTCAACGCAGCACCACCGTGGTCACCACTAAACCACATCCCCACAGGCCACATCCACGAGGTTCTTGAACATTTCCAGGGATGGTGATTCCACCACTTCCCTGGGCAGCCTGTTCAACCCTTTTCCATGAAAAAAAAATTCCCTGATATCCATCTAAACCTCCCCTGAGGCCACTTCCTCTCATCCCGTCACTTGTCACCTGGGAGAAGAGCCCGATCCCACCTGGCTACAACCTCCTGTCAGGGAGTTGGAGAATTCCTTCCCATTACTCCGAGATCTTTGAGCTGCTGTGCTGTGAAAGTGTCACCTGACTTTATATCCTTAATTTTCCTTTATTTTTTTTTTCTGTAAATAGGGGTTGGATGTCGCGGATGCAGCGGCGAGACCTGGGAACTGCTGCAGCTGGGATGGGAACTCCGAGGTGTGCAGTTGGAAATTTGGGATTCCAGGGGAAGCACCAGCTGTGCCAGCACTCGTTTGAGCCCAAAGGTGGGAAAAGGATGTTTTGGGGAGTTTTTAACACAGTCCCCAAGACCCCCAGACCCTCCTGGCTACCCCTGGAGGTGCCACCATGGCACTGTC
>NW_020934993.1:0-885 GCF_003984885.1 Neopelma chrysocephalum
CCTGGGGGTGTCCCTGTGATGTCACCACGATGTCCCCAATGTCCCCAAACCCTCCTGGCTACCCCTGGAGGTGCCACCATGGCACTGTCACGTCACTGTCACATTGTCACCACGTCCCCAGGGCTCTGTGTGGTTCCGCTGGGGGTCCTTGTGGGTGTCACCACGATGTCACCAATGTCCCTAAGACCCTCAGAGCCTCCTGGCTGCCCAGAGATACCTCTCCAGGTGCCACCATGTCACTGTCCCTCTGTCACCACCTTCTCAGAGCTCCGTGGGGGTCCCCTGGGGCTCCCTGTGGGTGTCACCACTATGTCACCATGATGTCACCAATGTCCCTAAGACCCTCAGAACCTCCTGGAGATACCTCTCTAGATGCCACCATGTCCCTGTCCCATCACTGTCCCCGTGTCACCACCTTCTCAGAGCTCTGTGTGGGTCCCCTGGCGCTCCCTGTGGGTGTCACCACGATGTCACTGTGATGTCCCCAATGTCCCTAAGACCCTCAGAACCTCCTGGCTGCCCAGAGATACCTCTCCAGGTGCCCCTGTCCCATCACTGTCCCCGTGTCACCACACAGGGCTCTGTGTGGGTCCCCTGGGGCTCCCTGTGGGGAGCCCCCAATGTCCCCAGACCCTCCTGGCTGCCCAGAGATACCTCTCCAGGTGCCACCATGTCACTGTCCCTGTGTCACCACCTTCTCACAGCTCTGCGTGAGTCCCCCTGGGGCTCCCTGTGGGTGTCACCACGATGTCACTGTGATGTCCCCAAGACCCTCAGAGCCTCCTGGCTGTGCCACCACTGTCACAAGTTTACAGCCAAAACCAGCAACACCTTCACTTTGGATTAGTTGGGATTGATTTCCCCCCCAGTCCCAGGAGCTGCTGC
>NW_020934994.1:0-358 GCF_003984885.1 Neopelma chrysocephalum
GATGCTGGAGAACCTGCAGGCCGAGGTCTCTGTGCTGACACTGCTGCGGCTCGTCCTGCTCAGACACCAAACTCCTCAAGCCAGGAGACTTAAAATCCTTCAGGAACACTCTCCTCAGCTCTGATAGTCACCAAATCCCTTGTTTATTTGGTTTTCATCTCCATTAATTTCGTTAGGAACTGGTGCTTCATTTCTGAAGGAGGAATCCCTTCCAGGTTTCCCTCCCTTTGGCTCGTCTCGGGTCTCTCCTCTGTGATCTCCGTTGCTGTAACTCATCCTTTCCAGTTTTTTTGGGAAGAAAGGAGTCTGAGCACTTTCTCATTTAGATGGTGAAGATGAAAAAGAGCTTTATAGGATT
>NW_020934995.1:0-410 GCF_003984885.1 Neopelma chrysocephalum
CTTTGGAAGCGCTGTAGCTGAGGGAAAAGGCTGTGGAATGAGTTTGTTACTGGATGCTGGAGAACCTGCAGGCTGAGGTCTCTGTGCTGACACTGCTGGGGCTCGTCCTGCTCAGACACCAAACTCCTCAAGCCAGGAGACTTAAAATCCTTCAGGAACACTCTCCTCAGCTCTGATAGTCACCAAATCCCTTGTTTATTTGGTTTTCATCTCCATTAATTTCGTTAGGAACTGGTGCTTCACTTCTGAAGGAGGAATCCCTTCCAGGTTTCCCTCCCTTTGGCTCATCTCGGGTCTCTCCTCTGTGATCTCCGTTGCTGTAACTCATCCTTTCCAGTTTTTTTGGGAAGAAAGGAGTCTGACCACTTTCTCATTTAGATGGTGAAGATGAAAAAGAGCTTTATAGGATT
>NW_020934996.1:0-380 GCF_003984885.1 Neopelma chrysocephalum
TGGCTCTCAAGGGGCGCAGGAGGTGGTTTTGTGGGGGGTGAAATCCCACCGGCGGCAGAAGGAAGAACCAAAAGGCTCCTCTTTTCCCCTCTCCCAGCAACCCCCAAAGGAATCCCAAGTGCCCTCCAAACAAAGGGCTGGTTTAATTTAACATTGATTTGCGCTTTGGCTACGAGACACTCGATTTTGTGCCGTCACAGCCATGGAGCTGTGAGGTCACTGAGACTCTGTCACTTCTGCTTTTCATGCCTGGAGATCTCAAGAAGTTTGTACTCCCTTCACCTGCAACACCCCTGAGCAGTGGAGGGAGCACAGAGGGGGAATTTCTGGCTCTCAAGGGGCGCAGGAGGTGGTTTTGTGGGGGGTGAAATCCCACCGGC
>NW_020934997.1:0-1886 GCF_003984885.1 Neopelma chrysocephalum
CAAACTATGACAACTAATTATATATATACAATAATTATATATATATATATACATATATATACACATATATATATAACCACATCACTCACCCAACTCCAAAGGTGTAATTCAATATAAAGCCTTTTTTTAATCAATGGGGAGATGTTTTAAAGGTCATTTGTGGTTGCTGTTTGCATTGAGAAATTAAAAATAAATAGAGTTTATACTTCTGCCTGTATTTAAAATTTTTTTTTTTAATTGGTCCATAGCCCACCAGGCAAATGAGATATTCCCAGATAAATAACTGTCATCTGTTATGTGTTTTTTTGTAGAAGGACAAAAATTCCTCGTGTTTAGACATCATGGAATCATTTGGGTTGGAGAAGAGCTTTAATATCATCGAGTGCAACCTCTAATCCAAGTACCCCCATTTTGCCTTCATGGGATTATTCCCCTCACCAGGAAAAGCAGAATATGTGCCAGGGCCTGCTGGGAGCTGGAACAGGAGAGGAGTTTTTGCCCTCTCAAGTAATTTAAAAAGGGGAAAGAAAAGCTCCCAGCTCTTCACAATTCCTCATTTTATGAGCTCTGCCTCCCCCAGCCAGTCCCACAAATGAATCTGCTGGGCTGATATTGAATTTCTTGGAAAATTATTAAAGATTTTCAATTATGCCTCCTTTTTTCCCCCCCTCCTAAGTTTAATATGATACTTGGCTCCATTATGGCCTTAAATTAATATTTGACCTATTAATTGGAGATTGCACTTGGCAGTGGGTTATTCTTTAGGATGAGGTGCTCATGTAGCCAGAGAAAATGGGATGAGTGTATTTTTAAGGGCTGATAAAGAGATAAAAAACCATTAAATTCTTCAGGAATGAATTAAATTCTTCAAGAACTGCTCGTATCATCATATAAATAAATAAAAGTAAATTGAATTCTTCAGGAATTTGAGTTTTCAGATTGAATTATCAAAATAAATCAAGCTGATTGCAGGATTTGCTGCCTGACCTGACCCTTCCTGTGCCACCCCTTTGGATCTGGAGAAGCATCTCCAGGGCTTTCCACGTGTAGAGTCTGGAATGGCAGGAAGATTTGAGGGTCCTCGTGCATCCCAAAACTTCACTGTTGGGGCTGGAACGGCAGGAGGGTTTGAGGATCCTTTTGCATCCCAAAATCTTGTTGTAGGGGTTGGAAGGGCACCAGGATTGGAAGGTCCTTGTGCATCCCAAAATCTTGTTGTAGGGCCTGTGAGGGCAGGAGGGTTTGAGGGTCCTTGTGCATCCCAAAATCTCAGAGCAGGGGCTGGAAGGGCACCAGGATTGGAAGGTCCTTGTGCATCCCAAAATCTTGTTGTAGGGGTTGGAATGGCAGGAGGGTTTGAGGGTCCTTGTTCACCCTAAAATCTCAGAATAGGGTCTCGAAGGGCACCAGTATTTGAGAGTCCCTGTGCATCCCAAAATCTTGTTGTAGGGGCTGGAATGGCAGGAAGATTTGAGGGTCCTTGTGCATCCCAAAATCTCAGAGCAGGGTCTGGAATGGCAGGAAGGTTTGAGGTTCCTTGTTCATCCCAAAATCTTGGTGTAGGGGCTGGAAGGGTAGGAGGGTTTGAGCGTTCTTGTGCATCCCAAAATCTTGTTGTAGGGCCTGTGAGGGAGGAAGGGTTTGAGGCTCCTTGTTCATCCCAAAATCTCAGAGCAGGGTCTGGAATGGCAGCAGGATTGGAAGGTCCTTGTGCATCCCAAAATCTTGTCATAGGGGCTGGAATGGCAGGAAGGTTTCAAGCTCCCTGTGCATCCCAAAATCTCAGAGTAGGGGCTGGAAGGGCACCAGGATTGTAAGGTCCTTGTGCATCCCAAAACTTTGTTGTAGGACCTGTGAGGGAAGGAGGGTTTGAGAGTCCTTGTGCA
>NW_020934998.1:0-1632 GCF_003984885.1 Neopelma chrysocephalum
CAAACTATGACAACTAATTATATATATACAATAATTATATATATATACACATACATATACACATATATATATATATATATATAACCACATCACTCAACCAACTCCAAAGGCGTAATTCAATATAAAGCCTTTTTTTAATCAATGGGGAGATGTTTTAAAGGTCATTTGTGGTTGCTGTTTGCATTGAGAAATTAAAAATAAATAGAGTTTATACTTCTGCCTGTATTTTAAATTTTTTTTTTTAATTGGTCCATAGCCCACCAGGCAAATGAGATATTCCCAGATAAATAACTGCCATCTGTTATGTGTTTTTTTGTAGAAGGACAAAAATTCCTCGTGTTTAGATATCATGGAATCATTTGGGTTGGAGAAGAGCTTTAATATCATCGAGTGCAACCTCTAATCCAAGTACCCCCATTTTACTTTTATGGGATTATTCCCCTCACCAGGAAAAGCAGAATATGTGCCAGGGCCTGCTGGGAGCTGGAGCAGGAGAGGAGTTTTTGCCCTCTCAAGTAATTTAAAAAGGGGAAAGAAAAGCTCCCAGCTCTTCACAATTCCTCATTTTATGAGCTCTGCCTCCCCCAGCCAGTCCCACAAATGAATCTGCTGGGCTGATATTGAATTTCTTGGAAAATTATTAAAGATTTTCAATTATGCCTCCTTTTTTCCCCCCCTCCTAAGTTTAATATGATACTTGGCTCCATTATGGCCTTAAATTAATATTTGACCTATTAATTGGAGATTGCACTTGGCAGCGGGTTATTCTTTAGGATGAGGTGCTCATGTAGCCAGAGAAAATGGGATGAGTGTATTTTTAAGGGCTGATAAAGAGATAAAAAACCATTAAATTCTTCAGGAATGAATTAAATTCTTCAAGAACTGCTCGTATCATCATATAAATAAATAAAAGTATATTGAATTCTTCAGGAATTTGAGTTTTCAGATTGAATTATCGAAATAAATCAAGCTGATTGCAGGATTTGCTGCCTGACCTGACCCTTCCTGTGCCACCCCTTTGGATCTGGAGAAGCATCTCCAGGGCTTTCCAGGGTAGAGTCTGGAATGGCAGGAGGGTTTGAGGGTCCTTGTGTATCCCAAAATCTCAGAGCAGGGTCTGGAATGGCAGCAGGATTTGAAGGTTCTTGTGCATCCCAAAATCTTGTTGTAGGGGCTGGAAGGGCAGGAAGATTTGAGGGTCCTTGTGCATCCCAAAATCTCAGAGCAGGGGCTGGAAGGGCAGGAGGGTTTGAGGCTCCTCGTGCATCCCAAAATCTTGGTGTGGGGACTGTGAGGGAAGGAGGGTTTGAGGGTCCTTGTGCATCCCAAAATCTTGGTGTGGGGGCTGGAATGGCAGGAGGGTTTGAGAGTCCTTGTGCATCCCAAAATCTCAGAATAAGGTCTGGAAGAGCACCAGGATTGGAAGGTCCTTGTGCATCCCAAAATCTTGTTGTAGGGGCTGTGAGGGCAGGAAGGTTTGAGGGTCCTTGTGTATCCCAAAATCTTGTTGTACAGCCTGTGAGGGAAGAAGGGTTTGAGGGTCCTTGTGCGTCCCAAAATCTCAGAGCAGGGTCTGGAATGGCACCAGGATTTGAAGGTCCTTGTGCATCCCAAAATCTTGTTGCAGGGCCT
>NW_020934999.1:0-326 GCF_003984885.1 Neopelma chrysocephalum
TAGAGGATGGAATGGCAGGAGGGTTTCAGGCTCCCTGTGCATCCCAAGATCTCAGAGCAGGGTCTGGAATGGCAGCAGGATTTGAAGGTCCTTCTGCATCCCAAAATCTTGGTGTAGGGGCTGGAAGGGTAGGAGGGTTTGAGCGTTCTTGTGCATCCCAAAATCTTGTTGTAGGGCCTGTGAGGGCAGGAAGGTTTGAGAGTCCTTGTTCATCCTGAAATCTCAGAATAGGGTCTGGAAGGGCACCAGGATTGGAAGGTCCTTGTGCATCCGAAAACCTTGTTGTAGGACCTGTGAGGGAAGGAGGGTTTGAGAGTCCTTGTGCA
>NW_020935000.1:0-1021 GCF_003984885.1 Neopelma chrysocephalum
AGAGTCCTTGTGCACCCCAAAATGTCAGAGCAGGGTCTGGAATGGCAGCAGGATTTGAAGGTTCTTGTGCATCCCAAAATCTTGCTGAAGGGCAGGAGGGTTCCAGGCCACCCTGTGCATCCCAAAATCTCAGAGCAGGAGCTGGAATGGCAGCAGGGCTGGCTCTGCCTGGGCTGAACCAGGAGCACAGGTCCCAGATGACTGTTTGCAATGTCCCCCTTTGATCTCCCATTCCAGTGGTTTGAGATTCCAGGCCCACTCTGGAGCTGGGATGTTGCCTGGTTACCATTTTTGATATGGCAGAGCAAGAAGAAATGCTATGACATTTTAATATTAAATGCTGTGGCTGGAGAATTGCAGATGTGCTGGGTGTGCATCAGGCAGCCAAGGCAGAAATCCTCTTTTGAAACAGCTCTTCTTCGTCCCAGGAGACTTTGAAAACCGTCTTCTTTCATTAATTTGAGTTTTTAGCAGCATTTTCCCTGCGTTTGGGTTGATTTGCAGTGAAAATTTGGAGACAGAGCATTTGGTTGGCAGTGCCAAGTCATTCAAAACAACCAGAAAGTGTCTTGAAGTTTTTGCTCTCAGAGCTGTTAAATCTTATAATTCCCCTTTTCCTTGGTCTGCTTTCACTTGGTCAGTTTGGGTTTTTTGGGCAGTTTGTTCTGGGAATGATGTGTATTCAGCTTTTTTGGATACTGGGAAGGAATTCCTGGCTGGGAGGGTGGGGAGGGACTGACCGGATTTCCCAGAGAAGCTGTGGCTGCCCCTGGATCCCTGGAAGTGTCCAAGGCCAGGTTGGATGGGGCTTGGAGCCACCTGGGATAGTGGAAGGTGTCCCTGCCCATGGCAGGGGGTGGAATGAGATGGGTTTTAAGGTTCTTTCCAACCCAAACTATTCCAGGATTCTGGAGCCCCTCTGCTCTGGAGCCAGGCTGGGAGAGCTGGGGGGGTTCACCTGGAGAAGAGAAGGATCCAGGGAGAGCTGAGAGCCCCTTGCAGGGCCTAAAGGGGCTCCAGG
>NW_020935001.1:0-1048 GCF_003984885.1 Neopelma chrysocephalum
TAGAGGATGGAATGGCAGGAGGGTTTCAGGCTCCCTGTGCATCCCAAAATCTCAGAGCAGGGTCTGGAATGGCAGCAGGATTTGAAGGTTCTTGTGCATCCCAAAATCTTGCTGAAGGGCAGGAGGGTTCCAGGCTCCCTGTGCATCCCAAAATCTCAGAGCAGGAGCTGGAAGGGCAGCAGGGCTGGCTCTGCCTGGGCTGAACCAAGAGCACAGGTCCCAGATGACTGTTTGCAATGTCCCCCTTTGATCTCCCATTCCAGTGGTTTGAGATTCCAGGCCCACTCTGGAGCTGGGATGTTGCCTGGTTACCATTTTTGATATGGCAGAGCAAGAAGAAATGCTATGACATTTTAAATATTAAATGCTGTGGCTGGAGAATTGCAGATGTGCTGGGTGTGCATCAGGCAGCCGAGGCAGAAATCCTCTTTTGAAACAGCTCTTCTTCGTCCCAGGAGACTTTGAAAACCATCCTCTTTCATTAATTTGAGTTTTTAGCAGCATTTTCCCTGCGTTTGGGTTGATTTGCAGTGAAAATTTGGAGACAGAGCATTTGGTTGGCAGTGCCAAGTCATTCAAAACAACCAGAAAGTGTCTTGAAGTTTTTGCTCTCAGAGCTGTTGAATCTTATAATTCCCCTTTTCCTTGGTCTGCTTTCACTTGGTCAGTTTGGGTTTTTTGGGCAGTTTGTTCTGGGAATGATGTGTATTCAGCTTTTTTGGATACTGGGAAGGAATTCCTGGCTGGGAGGGTGGGGAGGGACTGACTGGATTTCCCAGAGAAGCTGTGGCTGCCCCTGGAACCCTGGAAGTGTCCAAGGCCAGGTTGGATGGGGTTTGGAGCAACCTGGGTTAGTGGAAGGTGTCCCTGCCCATGGCAGGGGGTGGAATGAGATGGGTTTTAAGGTTCTTTCCAACCCAAACTATTCCAGGATTCTGGAGCCCCTCTGCTCTGGAGCCAGGCTGGGAGAGCTGGGGGGGTTCACCTGGAGGAGAGAAGGCTCCAGGGAGAGCTGAGAGCCCCTTGCAGGGCCTAAAGGGGCTCCAGG
>NW_020935002.1:0-1218 GCF_003984885.1 Neopelma chrysocephalum
TTCTTAGCCAGAATTCTTGTTTTGGTCCTGTAACATGTAGTTTTGTTGTAACAGTAGTTTGTTCTTAATAATATTTATCTGCTTTATTTATTTATTACTGTCTAGATTTTGGTACATCAATTACTTCTGCATTGCTGACAGCCTAAGAGCACGTAGTTCAAATAGATCAGTATCCACAACCTGTCTCCACTGATCATGATTACATTACTTCCATTTCAGTGAGTGCAGAATTTCCTTCATCAGCTGATAACATTTTGATTGTATTAAAACTTAAATTCTCAAAACATTAAATTACCTAAAAATGAATTTGAAAAAATATCAGCAGGAGTTTCTTTCATAGTCTGTGTCTGTGAGAAGTAACTATGTGTCAGAACATGCCTTTGGCCATGGAGGCAGGTGATGGTGGTGTGTTGGCCACACGTGAGGCTGGTGACCCTCCAGCCCCTCTGATGCTCTTGGGCAGTCACTGTGTGACCCCCAACAGGGCTGAGTGGGCAGTGAGATCAATAATATGAAGATCAGGGCTGGAGTCAGTTCTGCATAGGGAGACAAAAATACATTTTTGTGGTCATGTTGTCTGACTGAGCCTATTACACAGTCTCAACTTTAGTTGGGTAAAGGGAAATAATGTTTCTGCCTGCTGGTAGCTCCTGTTTTCAGAGACTCACTTTAGAGGCCAGTCTTCCAAGAATTTTTTTCAGTTTTTGATCCTTAATATAGAATCTGAGGAAGACCAAATTAGAAACTACCAGTGTGTTTGGGAGATACTGCACTGTTATCCAGCATCCTAAGAAAAGGATTACTGTAGCTGAGGATGCAGCCAAAGAACTAAAACTTTCAGAGAACATATTTGCTGTTGGAAGCACTGTCACATCCTGTGATAGATTGATCAGGATCCCCTGGAAAATCAGGTTATTAATCCTCTTCTCTCTCCCATATTCATGTCCTTCTTGAGTCTTGTTCTGGAGTGTGAGCAAGATGTGTTCTGACCTGTTTCTTTGTCTTTTTGAGTTGCTGCCAGATTGGCCTAAATGAAATGTGTCACTTCACCTTCCTTGTAGGTGAAGATAGGTCCACATTTGGGCAGCTCAGGGATATCTGGGACTGGTACACACTTAAGTAGGAAATCCATACCCCTGGGAGACTGGCCATGAAAAGAGAAAACGATGCACAGAGCCCCCTTCCCTCCCTTCCCCAGATCCCAAAGAAGGATGTCCA
>NW_020935003.1:0-1274 GCF_003984885.1 Neopelma chrysocephalum
TTCTTAGCCAGAATTCTTGTTTTGGTCCTGTAACATGTAGTTTTGTTCTAACAGTAGTTTGTTCCTAATAATATTTATCTGCTTTATTTATTTATTACTGTCTAGATTTTGGTACATCAATTACTTCTGCATTGCTGACAGCCTAAGAGCACGTAGTTCAAATAGATCAGTATCCACAACCTGTCTCCACTGATCATGATTACATTACTTCCATTTCAGTGAGTGCAGAATTTCCTTCATCAGCTGATAACATTTTGATTGTATTAAAAATTAAATTCTCAAAACATTAAATTACCTAAAAATGAATTTGAAAAAATATCAGCAGGAGTTTCTTTCATAGTCTGTGTCTGTGAGAAGTAACTATGTGTCAGAACGTGCCTTTGGCCATGGAGGCAGGTGATGGTGGTGTGTTGGCCACACGTGAGGCTGGTGACCCTCCAGCCCCTCTGATGCTCTTGGGCAGTCACTGTGTGACCCCCAACAGGGCTGAGTGAGCAGTGAGATCAATAATGTGAAGATCAGGGCTGGAGTCAGTTCTGCATAGGGAGACAAAAATACATTTTTGTGGTCATGTTGTCTGACTGAGCCTATTACACAGTCTCAACTTTAGTTGGGTAAAGGGAAATAATGTTTCTGCCTGCTGGTAGCTCCTGTTTTCAGAGACTCACTTTAGAGGCCAGTCTTCCAAGAATTTTTTTCAGTTTTTGATCCTTAATATAGAATCTGAGGAAGACCAAATTAGAAACTACCAGTGTGTTTGGGAGATACTGCACTGTTATCCAGCATCCTAAGAAAAGGATTACTGTAGCTGAGGACGCAGCCAAAGAACTAAAACTTTCAGAGAACATATTCGCTGTTGGAAGCAGTGTCACATCCTGTGATAGAATGATCAGGATCCCCTGGAAATTCAGGTTATTAATCCTCTTCTCTCTCCCATATTCATGTCCTTCTTGAGTCTTGTTCTGGGGTGTGAGCAAGATGTGTTCTGACCTGTTTCTTTGTCTTTTTGAGTTGCTGCCAGATTGGCCTAAATGAAATGTGTCACTTCACCTTCCTTGTAGGTGAAGATAGGTCCACATTTGGGCAGCTCAGGGACATCTGGGACTGGTACACACTTAAGTAGGAAATCCATACCCCTGGGAGACTGGCCATGAAAAGAGAAAACGATGCACAGAGCCCCCTTCCCTCCCTTCCCCAGATCCAAAGAAGGATGTCCAGAGCCCCCTGCCCCAGATCCAAAGAAGGATGTCCAGAGCCCCCTTCCCCAGATCCAA
>NW_020935004.1:0-3572 GCF_003984885.1 Neopelma chrysocephalum
TGTTGCCCGTAACAAAGACACAAACCAACGTGGTGCCGGTTTATGCGGTGCTTTATTCGGGGCCCGGGAACCTGAGGACTCGCGTCCCAAGTCAGGATTCCGAAGACCCTCATTTTCAGTTCAGTTTTTATACACAAACAAGTTTACATTTGGTTTCCACGGCAAAATTAGTTCGTGCCAGAGCAGTTTCATTCAGTTACATACAGGCTCATGCTGCTAACAATTGACAATCAACTATTCTAATCATAAATCTACTCGAGCTGTCTTATCCCTAGTAACTGTTTAACAGACCCTCACCACATCCAAGGTAACAAATCATTATATACATGCTTGACTAAATTCTTTAATTATTGTTTCCACTTCTTCAGTACATTTCATGCTCACAAACAAGGTTGCTTTTTAGGCCTACTCTTCTACTAAGCCTTAGCTATTCTACTACTAATTTAAATTGCTCTGCAACATGTCCCCCCTTTTGAGCATCCTTCAATCTTCCAATTTGCAAGGATGCTCAAATCACATCAGGCTCTCGTTTCTTGATGGGTGGGAGATGGTTCTTCGTGCGGTGAGATTACTTCTTTTCTTGTTATAGCTTTCATGATGCGTCTCGTATGTTGACCTTCTTTTACAATCATTCCTAAAAGACACTTATAAACGGTTATGGCTATGACAATAATTATTACAATCAATATTCCGTACTGGATAACGGAAGATATCCATCCTGACACATGAAGACCTAGGGAGCTGAATAATTCTCCTATCCAATTGTGTTCTGCTTCCTTTTGTAGTTCATGAACATTCTCATCAATTTGTTCCAATTGACTAATATCTTTTTCTACTTCCTGAGTGACATTTGGGATGTGTACACAACAATGCTCGTCCTTTGCATGCAGGTACCCACAGACTCCGTGTTCTTTCAATAGGATTAGGTCTAAAGCCATTCGATTCTGTACTGTCATTCTGGTAGTGGCTTGCAATTGCAAATTTAAATCTTTAAATCCTTTCTTAGTCACAGCAGCTAATCTTTCGGTTTGGCCCATTAATTTGAACAACATTTCCCTATTTCGATAAGTCGAGATAGGCGCAAACAAAGATTCCAATACCCATCCAAATTTAACTCCTGCTGATGGTTCATGCCAATCTCCCAACCCTAAGTCATCAATATTTTTACTAATTTCTCTTTTTTTTCGTGGTTGTATTTCTACTGATGTTAACTTATCCTGTTTCCAGAATGGACAGAGAGTAGGTATCCCTAGCGTGACAGGTACAACTGGACCATTTATTGGCATGTGGGTGGTCCACTGGCCATGTCCCATTACCCACACCAAATTTCCTGGGCTCCTAACTGTGGTAGTACGACAATCAATATTTTTCACAGATCCCTTAATAGTATGATTATATCCCCGACATTCACATCCTAACTGCAAAAGGGTCCTGACCGGTATTAGTCCTATTTCATCATCAGGTGTGTCACAAGTATATACCTTGGTACAATTCCAATTTTTCTTTGTACGTGCCTCTGTCCTCCAATTATGATCTCCTCTATTTCCTGCAGAATAAGTTTGATTCCTTTTTCCTTTCCAATGAATACACCACTGTACCTCTCCAATGTAACTATAAGTCTCTAGTAGACTGGGTCCCCAAATCGTTTGCCACTCTTCCATGGTTGTAGAGCTGGTAATATTTTGACATACTTCTTCTTGTTTTTCTCGTTTTATCTCAGCTGGAATTTTAGAACATGGGTGTATTTTTGAATCTATAACTAAACAAGATCCTTTTATTTTGTCAACGTTTTCTTTTGTTACCCACTTTCCAACTACTATCCATTTGAAATATCCAGGCATTTGTTTACACTTTTCTTGGGTCATTTCATCACTCAACAAGCATGTCTCTATCTTTTCATTCCATGTTTTGGTTACAAATCTGCAATTCCATGTAGTATTCTTAAACATTTTAGGAATTTCTGGCACTGGAATTATTCCCCATGGGATTGGGTCTCCTGCAGCATGAGGCATAGGGAGACATGCAGTAATTTTTGTGACATTCTGTACTCTCCCAAAATCACGAATTAGGCCTACGACTAAGTTTTCTTGTTCTACTTCTCTATCTGGAATTTGCAGGTTACCTGCTTGCCGGGTTATCCTTTCAATTCTAACATAAACAGTAGTAGTTCCAGCATCCCACCAATCGTCTTCACTTATCCAACAAATATATTGACCTTCGTCTTCTCCTCTTTGTATTTCTTTAATTATTAAAACTATGGCCTCTTTCTGTTTTTCAAGTTGATATTTTCCTCCCGATTTCAAATTTCGTCCTCTGAACCACCACCCATACTCTAAGTACTGCTTCCCTTCAGTCTTACAATTCAAAATTAAATCTTTTCCCTCTACCGCTGAGTAGGCCCCATGTTCCGGCTTAATTTCTAATCTTCGGGGAGGTATAGCTGCCACTGTCCTTATTCCATAATTTCCTTCATTTCCACAAGTAACTACACAAAGAAAGGTTCCTTCTGTCTTTCCAATCCTGGGATCTGAAATGTTTAACCATCCTCTACCTCCTTCGCTATTTGACCACCAGCTTATTCTTTGAGTTTGCACCTTCCAGGATTGGTCCGTTATATTTAATTTCCACCACTTCACTCGAACGGTTTTCCTACAGTGGTCGTCAAACCTAAAGGTACAATTAATCTTTAGAGGAGGTCCATCCCACATGTCCACCTGTTGCCTGGTAGGTATAACATGTACTTTGGTTGCCATTTTTCGAGTTACATTTAAAGTCTGTATTTCTATGTCTCCATAATCAAAACTCTCCCAAATCCGAAGTACACAAATGTATGTCCCTTCCATGCTTTTAGACACTTTGGGTACCTGCAGGGTGGTATAACCCTTTTGTTGTGTCACATTCCAAACCATCGTCACTCCTTCTGTCATAATTTGGTCTTGTTCTCTCCACCGCCATTTCACATTCACCTCGCTCGATTCAACTCCCTGGTCATCAGAAAACAAACATGTTAAATTTACATCAGTATTTTCTGGTACAAGTAAATAAGGATCTGGGGTCTTAATTCTCACGGTGGTCTCTGCTAAACTCATCAACCCCAGGAACACCACGGTCCTCAATTGTTGGCTCGAAATACCATCCTTGTGGGTGAGAGAGGTTCTACCGACCACGAGACTGAAACCTTCTTGATTCGGGTGTAATGGATCCAATTGTCGATTCCCTCGACCTTCACCGCCGTGTAAGTGGTCATTATCACCTGGCGAGGACCGTCCCATGTTTCCTTTAATGGTTCCACCGACCAGTTTTTCACATAGACTTGGTCTCCTGGAGAAATGTCATGAACCAGATTCTCCAGGGGCAGAGGCCGATTCCACTGCAATGTTCTTCTGAGGGCTGTGAGAGTCTTATTTGAAGATAACACATAATTAAATACTGCTTGATCACCCACTATATGAGGATCCCTTTGCTAGGTAGCTGCATGATAGGGTTTGCCATACAATATCTCATATGGACTTACTCCTGGTTTGAAGTAGGGCACATATAGTATGAGTAGGCGTTTCTACATGGCTCTACAA
>NW_020935005.1:0-508 GCF_003984885.1 Neopelma chrysocephalum
TGTTGCCCGTAACAAAGACACAAACCAACGTGGTGCCGGTTTATGCGGTGCTTTATTCGGGGCCCGGGAACCTGAGGACTCGCGTCCCAAGTCAGGATTCCGAAGACCCTCATTTTCAGTTCAGTTTTTATACACAAACAAGTTTACATTTGGTTTCCACGGCAAAATTAGTTCGTGCCAGAGCAGTTTCATTCAGTTACATACAGGCTCATGCTGCTAACAATTGACAATCAACTATTCTAATCATAAATCTACTCGAGCTGTCTTATCCCTAGTAACTGTTTAACAGACCCTCACCACATCCAAGGTAACAAATCATTATATACATGCTTGACTAAATTCTTTAATTATTGTTTCCACTTCTTCAGTACATTTCATGCTCACAAACAAGGTTGCTTTTTAGGCCTACTCTTCTACTAAGCCTTAGCTATTCTACTACTAATTTAAATTGCTCTGCAACACAATCAAAGTGCAACAGTACTAGCATTCAGTCCATTGGCTGCAAAAG
>NW_020935006.1:0-3176 GCF_003984885.1 Neopelma chrysocephalum
AGTAGGGCACATATAGTATGAGTAGGCGTTTCTACATGGCTCTACAACAACTAAATCACACAAATATATGTAAAAGGTGGGGTTTCCCATCTCTGTAAAAGTAGCAAGCACTTTTTAGTTTTCTCATCTAATTAAAATCTATTTGAATGATTCATGCAGGTTTCCTGCATGTATTGGTGCTGTCAATAGTATATTAAGGATAGCAATCATGTAAACAGTGCCTAGAGAAAAACCTGTTTCTTTATTAATTCTGATTCTTTATTAATTTGGATATTACTAGTCCTTTTATCTTCACCAGTCCTGGGGGAGTTCAGCCATCGCGGCTTCCGTGTCCCACAACCTAGGCTCTTCCTTTTTTTTTGGCGTTTCCTCCTCTGCCTCGCCTGTCGGCTCGATTGCTTCGAGTCACAGGGTGTTTCATCTTCTCGGCAGCAGGAGTCCCAAGTAGGAATATGCCTCTTTTTAGTGAGACGTGCTGTATATGCGGGCCACGAGGCAGCCTTTACCATAGGCTCGTTACACGACACGGCACTAACATCCCGTCGGCACTGGACTTTTACTATATCCACTACGAAAGGAGCTCCTACATAATATAAATAACAGAAATTTTGAGGGTTTATTCCATAAGTGTCACAATTCCAATATTCGGGGGAATCCCACGGAACTCCCTTTCTTTCTAACTGTTTTAATGCCCAATCAGTGAATTCTCGTTCTGATCGATAGCACTGATCACAGACTCCTCTAGGAGGATATCCGTCTCTACAGTGCGTCCATCATTTCTCTTGGCACCTTTTACATTTAAAACAAACAAATGGATAACATTTACAACCTGGTGTATTACACCACACTCTTATATCTCGTGTATCAATTTCTTTTGGGTCTGCGTGTTCTCGATATGTTATGTTAAAACCTAGCTCAACGTATTTTAACAGATTTTTGTGCCCCAATTCGTAGTATTTTAACACATTTTCATGCCCCAAATATTCCATAATATACAAACAAAGATAACATGAATGCCACAATAAATGCTAGTAGACATTTAATTCTTAAAAGTAAAGTAGTAAAGTTGCTTAATGTCTCTATCATAACTTTTCTTCTTAAGACTACCTTGGTGTCTTCCAGGAGTGTCGACTACTTGCCAGCGTGAGGGATTCACTAATCTTTCAATGCAACTGACATGTGTCCATCCACGTTTTGCAGCTCGAATTGGTGTTTCTACACTTTCACAGCCCTGTTAAAAATATGCACTCACAGTGTATTTATTTAATGAGCAACATACTAACATTTTGGTATGAGACTCATCTTTGTCAGTATATTATATAGCAGCATTAAATGTAGCAGCATTAAATATAGCAGCAGTAAAATCTCCATTCACTCTTCTTGCTTCTGACTCTCTTCCTCTCTCCTTCTTTCTCTTAAAGAAAACAGGTAAATATCTTCACTGGCTTCTAACCATATAGCGGCATAAAAACTCTCTTCTGGGCAAAAAGGTTTTTTATCGCTAACATACCAATTTAAAAGTTCACAGACCCAATTCTTAAAAGTACCACACATGGGCCAGTAGGTATTATTTCCTATTCTTCTACCTCCCCACGCTTCAATACAATACTTAATCATTTTCTCCTTTGATCTTCTATAAGTGCTGGAATAACAACTCCAGTTCTCTAAGAGGTTCTCTAAGGGACTCTCAGGGGGAATCCTCAGCATCCTAGCCTCAAAGTCACCTTTTACTAATCTTTTTCTCAGAGGGCTATCTGTAATCTCTCTCTGAGGTTCTTCTTTTTTACTACTTCTTTCGCTCTTTCCACCATCATTCTCAATGCCATTTCTTTTTCTGTTGAATCCAGAATTGTATCTAACAATACCTGTAAATCATTCCAGTCCGGATTTTGAGTTTTTATTACCATTTTTATAATACAAGTCACCCGCTCCGGATTTTCTCTATATGTCCCAGCTGACTGTTTCAGCTGACTGTTTCCAAATTAATATATCATTAGTTAAAAAAGAAACTTTCATCATGACTTTTCCTCCGTCCGCTCCAACTGCTTCCCGCAAAGGAGCCATTAATCTAGGGGGTGAGGGTGTAACGTCTGTCTCCCCTCTCCTTCCTCGTCTCCCCTCACCCCTTCCGAGTCCGTTCTGCTAGCGGAGTTCTATCAAAATCACATTTTCGCCCTCTCATTTCCTCCTCATCCGAGGACGATTCTAACGGGGGCATGGTGGGTGATTGTGCCCTCACACGTGAAGGGAGGCTATCTCCCGGAGGCGCCCTTGGAGTTATGCCAGGGGAGACTAACAAAGACACATCCTCCTCTGGTTCTGAAAACCATATTTTCCGCTCTTGACATCCTATGCATTTATCACCCAGTTCTTTCAAAATCAACATACCACATTCTTTTTGCCATTCAGTCTTACGTTTTAAATAATAAAACAGATCTAGATACGGTGTTTCATTCCACATCTTGTTTTCCCGTAAATATTGCATCAAGGGGGTTATAATTTCCGGAGTCAATGAACCATTCCTAGGCCACTGCATTCCTTCTGTCTCATATTGAGGCCATACATTATTACAATAATCAATCAATTGTTTCTTGCTTAACTTTTGTCCGAAATTTCCTTCCTTCCAGTGTTTTAATAAGCAACCAAGCGGAGAATCGCTAGGGATATTATTTTCTACACAAGACAGTGCCCTAAAGGTTTTAAACGGCATCATACTGACTCACACACACACACACACCACAGTCTGGATTCAAAATCAAATTCACAATAACACAATGATATACTTATTCCAAAACCAAAACCAACTCGCCAATTCTCCCTCTGAGTGGCGAGTGCTGGTACAGCGCGGCTTTCGCTACGTCTTACGACCAGCGCCTAGGCTCCCCAACCAAGGTACCTTTTAGCCCAACCCAGCGGGAAACTCACGGTCCCGTCTTATAGGCAGGCTCCCAACCAACAAACCTAAAAGGAATAAAGCACCTTCGGGCTTACCTGGATGGTTGTCCGGCGGGCGCGGGGTCGGGCACGGGTCGATGTCTCCCCAGAAATCACCTGGTTGCCGGCATGGAGTGGATCAGCTCGTGAGCCGCCCCAGCTGCCCCCGGAGTCCCAATCTGGTGTCGCCAAAACTGTTGCCCGTAACAAAGACACAAACCAACGTGGTGCCGGTTTATGCG
>NW_020935007.1:0-3176 GCF_003984885.1 Neopelma chrysocephalum
AGTAGGGCACATATAGTATGAGTAGGCGTTTCTACATGGCTCTACAACAACTAAATCACACAAATATATGTAAAAGGTGGGGTTTCCCATCTCTGTAAAAGTAGCAAGCACTTTTTAGTTTTCTCATCTAATTAAAATCTATTTGAATGATTCATGCAGGTTTCCTGCATGTATTGGTGCTGTCAATAGTATATTAAGGATAGCAATCATGTAAACAGTGCCTAGAGAAAAACCTGTTTCTTTATTAATTCTGATTCTTTATTAATTTGGATATTACTAGTCCTTTTATCTTCACCAGTCCTGGGGGAGTTCAGCCATCGCGGCTTCCGTGTCCCACAACCTAGGCTCTTCCTTTTTTTTTGGCGTTTCCTCCTCTGCCTCGCCTGTCGGCTCGATTGCTTCGAGTCACAGGGTGTTTCATCTTCTCGGCAGCAGGAGTCCCAAGTAGGAATATGCCTCTTTTTAGTGAGACGTGCTGTATATGCGGGCCACGAGGCAGCCTTTACCATAGGCTCGTTACACGACACGGCACTAACATCCCGTCGGCACTGGACTTTTACTATATCCACTACGAAAGGAGCTCCTACATAATATAAATAACAGAAATTTTGAGGGTTTATTCCATAAGTGTCACAATTCCAATATTCGGGGGAATCCCACGGAACTCCCTTTCTTTCTAACTGTTTTAATGCCCAATCAGTGAATTCTCGTTCTGATCGATAGCACTGATCACAGACTCCTCTAGGAGGATATCCGTCTCTACAGTGCGTCCATCATTTCTCTTGGCACCTTTTACATTTAAAACAAACAAATGGATAACATTTACAACCTGGTGTATTACACCACACTCTTATATCTCGTGTATCAATTTCTTTTGGGTCTGCGTGTTCTCGATATGTTATGTTAAAACCTAGCTCAACGTATTTTAACAGATTTTTGTGCCCCAATTCGTAGTATTTTAACACATTTTCATGCCCCAAATATTCCATAATATACAAACAAAGATAACATGAATGCCACAATAAATGCTAGTAGACATTTAATTCTTAAAAGTAAAGTAGTAAAGTTGCTTAATGTCTCTATCATAACTTTTCTTCTTAAGACTACCTTGGTGTCTTCCAGGAGTGTCGACTACTTGCCAGCGTGAGGGATTCACTAATCTTTCAATGCAACTGACATGTGTCCATCCACGTTTTGCAGCTCGAATTGGTGTTTCTACACTTTCACAGCCCTGTTAAAAATATGCACTCACAGTGTATTTATTTAATGAGCAACATACTAACATTTTGGTATGAGACTCATCTTTGTCAGTATATTATATAGCAGCATTAAATGTAGCAGCATTAAATATAGCAGCAGTAAAATCTCCATTCACTCTTCTTGCTTCTGACTCTCTTCCTCTCTCCTTCTTTCTCTTAAAGAAAACAGGTAAATATCTTCACTGGCTTCTAACCATATAGCGGCATAAAAACTCTCTTCTGGGCAAAAAGGTTTTTTATCGCTAACATACCAATTTAAAAGTTCACAGACCCAATTCTTAAAAGTACCACACATGGGCCAGTAGGTATTATTTCCTATTCTTCTACCTCCCCACGCTTCAATACAATACTTAATCATTTTCTCCTTTGATCTTCTATAAGTGCTGGAATAACAACTCCAGTTCTCTAAGAGGTTCTCTAAGGGACTCTCAGGGGGAATCCTCAGCATCCTAGCCTCAAAGTCACCTTTTACTAATCTTTTTCTCAGAGGGCTATCTGTAATCTCTCTCTGAGGTTCTTCTTTTTTACTACTTCTTTCGCTCTTTCCACCATCATTCTCAATGCCATTTCTTTTTCTGTTGAATCCAGAATTGTATCTAACAATACCTGTAAATCATTCCAGTCCGGATTTTGAGTTTTTATTACCATTTTTATAATACAAGTCACCCGCTCCGGATTTTCTCTATATGTCCCAGCTGACTGTTTCAGCTGACTGTTTCCAAATTAATATATCATTAGTTAAAAAAGAAACTTTCATCATGACTTTTCCTCCGTCCGCTCCAACTGCTTCCCGCAAAGGAGCCATTAATCTAGGGGGTGAGGGTGTAACGTCTGTCTCCCCTCTCCTTCCTCGTCTCCCCTCACCCCTTCCGAGTCCGTTCTGCTAGCGGAGTTCTATCAAAATCACATTTTCGCCCTCTCATTTCCTCCTCATCCGAGGACGATTCTAACGGGGGCATGGTGGGTGATTGTGCCCTCACACGTGAAGGGAGGCTATCTCCCGGAGGCGCCCTTGGAGTTATGCCAGGGGAGACTAACAAAGACACATCCTCCTCTGGTTCTGAAAACCATATTTTCCGCTCTTGACATCCTATGCATTTATCACCCAGTTCTTTCAAAATCAACATACCACATTCTTTTTGCCATTCAGTCTTACGTTTTAAATAATAAAACAGATCTAGATACGGTGTTTCATTCCACATCTTGTTTTCCCGTAAATATTGCATCAAGGGGGTTATAATTTCCGGAGTCAATGAACCATTCCTAGGCCACTGCATTCCTTCTGTCTCATATTGAGGCCATACATTATTACAATAATCAATCAATTGTTTCTTGCTTAACTTTTGTCCGAAATTTCCTTCCTTCCAGTGTTTTAATAAGCAACCAAGCGGAGAATCGCTAGGGATATTATTTTCTACACAAGACAGTGCCCTAAAGGTTTTAAACGGCATCATACTGACTCACACACACACACACACCACAGTCTGGATTCAAAATCAAATTCACAATAACACAATGATATACTTATTCCAAAACCAAAACCAACTCGCCAATTCTCCCTCTGAGTGGCGAGTGCTGGTACAGCGCGGCTTTCGCTACGTCTTACGACCAGCGCCTAGGCTCCCCAACCAAGGTACCTTTTAGCCCAACCCAGCGGGAAACTCACGGTCCCGTCTTATAGGCAGGCTCCCAACCAACAAACCTAAAAGGAATAAAGCACCTTCGGGCTTACCTGGATGGTTGTCCGGCGGGCGCGGGGTCGGGCACGGGTCGATGTCTCCCCAGAAATCACCTGGTTGCCGGCATGGAGTGGATCAGCTCGTGAGCCGCCCCAGCTGCCCCCGGAGTCCCAATCTGGTGTCGCCAAAACTGTTGCCCGTAACAAAGACACAAACCAACGTGGTGCCGGTTTATGCG
>NW_020935008.1:0-749 GCF_003984885.1 Neopelma chrysocephalum
AAATCCGAATCCATCTTGCCGGGGTTGCCTCTCTCTTTTTTTTGTTGTTTTTTTTTTTTCTCCCTCCTCTTGGTTTTTTTTGGGCGTTGTTCGCTCCAGGATGGTGCGTTTCCAAGTAATTAACAGCTCGTTAAGGGGGATGAGCCCCACCTCGTTGCAGAGGTGGAGGATGATGGGGAGATTTAGAGTCCCCAGGCCTTGCTGTGAGGGAAATTTAGGGATAATTTAAATGGGAAATGTAGGGATAATTTTGGCATCCAGGTTCTGTGCAAATATCTACTCAATGCACGTCTTCCCTCAGCGCTTTGATGTGCCTCACCTTCAGTCCGTGGTGTGATGATGGGAGGTGGAGGGTAAACAGGATAAAGCTCATGGGGAGTCTCCCAGTCTTCTGCAAGGGAAATTTAGGGATAATTTGGGCATTTAGGGATAAATCTGGCATTCAGGCTCCCTTGCAAATATCTTGCTCCATGCTCTTCCCTGACCACTTCGATGGGATGTCACAGAGGTGGAGAGGCAACAGCACAAAGCTGGTGGGGAGATGTGGAATCTCCAGGCCTTGCTGCAAGGGAAATTTAGGGCTAATTTGTGCATTTAGGGATAATTTAAATGGGAAGTTTAGGGATAATTTTGGCATACAGGATCCCTGCAAATGTCTTGCTCCAGGCTCTTCCCTGAGCACTTTGATGGGATGTCACAGAGGTGGAGAGGCAACAGCACAAAGCCATTTAGGGATAATTTAAATGGGA
>NW_020935009.1:0-454 GCF_003984885.1 Neopelma chrysocephalum
AAATCCGAATCCATCTTGCCGGGGTTGCCTCTCTCTTTTTTTTGTTGGTTTTTTTTTTCCTCCCTCCTCTTGGTTTTTTTTGGGCGTTGTTCGCTCCAGGATGGTGCGTTTCCAAGTAATTAACAGCTCGTTAAGGGGGATGAGCCTCACCTCGGAGCGTTGGTGTGACGTTGCAGAGGTGGAGGATGATGGGGAGATTTAGAGCCCCCAGGCCTTGCTGTGAGGGAAATTTAGGGATAATTTAAATGGGAAATGTAGGGATAATTTTGGCATCCAGGTTCTGTGCAAATATCTTCTCAATGCACGTCTTCCCTCAGCGCTTTGATGTGCCTCACCTTCAATCCGTGGTGTGATGATGGGAGGTGGAGGGTAAACAGGATAAAGCTCATGGGGAGTCTCCCAGTCTTCTGCAAGGGAAATTTAGGGATAATTTGGGCATTTAGGGATAATTTAA
>NW_020935010.1:0-323 GCF_003984885.1 Neopelma chrysocephalum
TTTAGGGATAATTTTGGCATCCAGGATCCCTGCAAATATCTTGCTCCGTGCTCTTCCCTGAGCACTTTGATGGGATGCTGCAGAGGTGGAGGGATACCAGGACAAAGCTCTTGGAGGGATGTGGAATCTCCCAGCCTTGCTGTCATGGAAATTTAGAGATAATTTGCGCGTTTAGGGATAATTTAAATCAGACATTTAGAAATAATTTAGGCATAATTTAAATCGGAAATTTGGGGATAATTTCGGCATCCGTGCAAATACCTGCTCTGCGTGCATCTCCCCCGGGCACTTTGCAGCTCAATTCCCAGAAATCCAGCTGGTTC
>NW_020935011.1:0-313 GCF_003984885.1 Neopelma chrysocephalum
TAAGTTGGGGTTTAGATCAATTTACTACCCCAAAAATCGGTGGGTGTCGAACAAATGTTTAACAGAGAAGGTGTCACAATCCTGGCGGGGTGAAAAAGGGTTGAAATCCTGCGGCTCCCAGGAGCAATTTTGCAGCGGCGAAGGGTGAAGTGGAAGCCCCAAATCTGGGGAAAACAGGGGGAAATTCCCCCCGGGAGATCACTGGGAGCCCGGGATTGTCTGGAGTCACCTGTGGTGCCTTGCTGTGGGTGCAACACCTGTGAGGAGGAAGGAGGAGGGAGAAGTTACACCCGGGCTTGGGGAGGTTTAATGT
>NW_020935012.1:0-456 GCF_003984885.1 Neopelma chrysocephalum
TAAGTTGGGGTTTAGATCAATTTACTACCCCAAAAATCGGTGGGTGTTGAACAAATCTTTAACAGAGAACGTGTTGCAATCCCTGCGGGGTGAAAAAGGGTTGAAATCCTGCGGCTCCCGGGAGCGATTTCACAGCGGCAAAGGGTGAAGTGGAAGCCCCAAATCTGGGAAAAACAGGGGGAAATTCCCCACAGGAGATCGCTGGGAGCCCAGGATTGTCTGGAGTCACCTGTAGTGCCTTGCTGTGGGTGCAACACCTGTGAGGAGGAAGGAGGGGGGAGAAATTACACCCGGGCTCCTTGTTTGAAAGGAAAGGTGTGGGGAGGAAAACAAAACGCTGGGAGAGCCCACGGGTCCTGGAAGGGTTTGTGGGGTTGGACAAACGTAGGACTAGAGGGTGTAAAATGTGCTAGAGAAAGTGAAAGGGATCTCAAGCAAATCTTTAACAGAGAACGT
>NW_020935013.1:0-768 GCF_003984885.1 Neopelma chrysocephalum
CACAGTACCTTTTATAGTGTTCCTTTCTTGCAGTGGCTTTAAGATGGGAATTCTCCCCTGGTTCGATGATAACTCTGTCAGAGAAAGAAAAAACACAACAAAGACATTTTTATTCCATCTAGGAGAAGTAGGAAGAGCAGATATTTTTAAATAACTGATATCATTTACATGATATAGTGGAAATCTATTAGTTGTATCTCTCCTTTGGTTCTCCTTCCCTTCCTCAGTCATGCTGGCTTACCAAAAAGCATTACCTGTCATCTATTCCACCATTACCTGACAGCCCAGGAAAATCCCACAGAACTGGAATATGGAAAGGAAACTTTGTAGAAGGAGCATGTTTGACTCACTGGCTATTCCAATCCTCTTGGTTTCTGTCCCAGTGCCATATGTCCCATATGTGCATATATCACACATTCCTAAACTTAGAATTCAATCCAATACATATTTAATTCCTGATTAACTCATAGATTTAAAACCCAAAGCTGTTTCCCTCGTCAGCACACGCCACAGCATCCTCAGCCAGCCAGGTCTAAATGCCATCTAGTGGCTCTAAAAATGTCAACTGGGGCTCCACAAATACACCTCATCCCGTTTGACATTTTTCCTTCCAGCAGCAGGAAATAAGAGAAATGAGGGCAGGGAAGACATTCACCCCTGAATTCAGCAGAAGGAACTCACTGCTTTTCAACATCTCACTTTCTGTCTGAGCTCCAGGCACCATTCCCAACTCCAGGCACCATTCCCAACTCCAGGCACCATTCCCAA
>NW_020935014.1:0-768 GCF_003984885.1 Neopelma chrysocephalum
CACAGTACCTTTTATAGTGTTCCTTTCTTGCAGTGGCTTTAAGATGGAAATTCTCCCCTGGTTCGATGATAACTCTGTCAGAGAAAGAAAAAACACAACAAAGACATTTTTATTCCATCTAGGAGAAGTAGGAAGAGCAGATATTTTTAAATAACTGATATCATTTACATGATATAGTGGAAATCTACTAGTTGTATCTCTCCTTTGGTTCTCCTTCCCTTCCTGAGTCATGCTGGCTTACCAAAAAGCATTACCTGTCATCTATTCCACCATTACCTGACAGCCCAGGAAAATCCCACAGAACTGGAATATGGAAAGGAAACTTTGTAGAAGGAGCATGTTTGACTAACTGGCTATTCCAATCCTCTTGGTTTCTGTCCCAGTGCCATATGTCCCATATGTGCATATATCACACATTCCTAAACTTAGAATTCAATCCAATACATATTTAATTCCTGATTAACTCATAGATTTAAAACCCAAAGCTGTTTCCCTCGTCAGCACACGCCACAGCATCCTCAGCCAGCCAGGTCTAAATGCCATCTAGTGGCTCTAAAAATGTCAACTGGGGCTCCACAAATACACCTCATCCCGTTTGACATTTTTCCTTCTAGCAGCAGGAAATAAGAGAAATGAGGGCAGGGAAGACATTCACCCCTGAATTCAGCAGAAGGAACTCACTGCTTTTCAACATCTCACTTTCTGTCTGAGCTTCAGGCAGCATTCCCAACTCCAGGCACCATTCCCAACTCCAGGCACCATTCCCAA
>NW_020935015.1:0-740 GCF_003984885.1 Neopelma chrysocephalum
CTCTGGGTTGTAGGAAGTGTTGGTGAGTTGGAAAGGATTGCAAAGTAGCTCTGAAAATGGTGAGGTCAGGGAGTCCTGTCTGAGGCCACAGCTGTTCATCCTGCTCTTCCTTACTCCTACCAAAGACTTGGCAACAAATCACTGCATTTCAGATCTGAGTGGCAATAATAAATGCAGGATACAATCTTACACGGAGTTCTTTGGGAATGTTAAATCCTGAGAAGGGCCTGGGGACACTGGGATGACAGCCAGCACGATGGGCAGCACTCAGAGCATTCAAGAGGAGAGCTGTGTTACCTGTCTGCTGCTGCCAAGAGAGGGGAACTTCTCGGGTCCAGAGATGTCTCTGATTTATAAACAAGGACCACAGGTACCTGTTCAGAGCAAAAGCAGCTGTAGCTGCACTAGAGGTCTCAGTAAGCCAAGACTTGTGAAATGGAATCTGTACACATGCTTTATGAGCCTTGATTTAACCTTCATTTGTTCTGTGGTGACACATCGTTGGACTGCACTGAAGCAGCTCCCAACCCATGTTGTGGAGCATTGATCTGAGCCAGCCACAAGCTGGGGCAGTGGCACTTAGAGCTGTTTCAGCTGGGACTTTTCTGGTCTTGCACAAAAGCAAAATTATAGATAAATTACAAGAATTGCTCCTTAGTTGCTAGGATGGTCTTTGAAAGAAGTGGCCTAGAGCCTGCACATTTACTCTTGCCTGTGATCTCAAACTGAGGTTGGCTCTA
>NW_020935016.1:0-481 GCF_003984885.1 Neopelma chrysocephalum
GTGCAGGGTTATGGGATTCCCTTGTCTATGTGCTGCAAGTAGATCCATTCACCACCAAAAACAGCACCGGGAGGAGCCAAGCCCAGCACACAGCAGCACGGACAGCCCAGGGGAGCAGATGGTGATTCCCCAAACCTGGGAGTTCAAATCTGACTCTGCTGCTCAGTGGATGAGCCTCCACCCTTGCTCTGTAAAGTCTCCCTGTGCCTAATGCCAAGTGATCAGTTGCTGCTCCTCCACCAAAGGGCTTCCTTCTAACTAAACATTTTGTCAGAAAAAGCAGCTGTGTGGGTATCACTGCCAGCGCCAGACGTGGCAGCAGCTGGGAAGGGATACAACAGCCCCCAGCTCCTTCATCACAAGAGAGCCCCTGTACTGTGACCTGAGACCAGGGTCACACAGCTCCCCTCGCAGTGGCAAGTCTTCCCCAACACCAAGGTCTCACCTGCTCACAGCTCTGTGAATCGGGGGGTAGTGGAAT
>NW_020935017.1:0-481 GCF_003984885.1 Neopelma chrysocephalum
ATTCCACTACCCCCCGATTCACAGAGCTGTGAGCAGGTGAGACCTTGGTGTTGGGGAAGACTTGCCACTGCGAGGGGAGCTGTGTGACCCTGGTCTCAGGTCACAGTACAGGGGCTCTCTTGTGATGAAGGAGCTGGGGGCTGTTGTATCCCTTCCCAGCTGCTGCCATGTCTGGCACTGGCAGTGATACCCACACAGCTGCTTTTTCTGACAAAATGTTTAGTTAGAAGGAAGCCCTTTGGTGGAGGAGCAGCAACTGATCACTTGGCATTAGGCACAGGGAGACTTTACAGAGCAAGGGTGGAGGCTCATCCACTGAGCAGCAGAGTCAGATTTGAACTCCCAGGTTTGGGGAATCACCATCTGCTCCCCTGGGCTGTCCGTGCTGCTGTGTGCTGGGCTTGGCTCCTCCTGGTGCTGTTTTTGGTGGTGTATGGATCTACTTGCAGCACATAGACAAGGGAATCCCATAACCCTGCAC
>NW_020935018.1:0-740 GCF_003984885.1 Neopelma chrysocephalum
TAGAGCCAACCTCAGTTTGAGATCACAGGCAAGAGTAAATGTGCAGGCTCTAGGCCACTTCTTTCAAAGACCATCCTAGCAACTAAGGAGCAATTCTTGTAATTTATCTATAATTTTGCTTTTGTGCAAGACCAGAAAAGTCCCAGCTGAAACAGCTCTAAGTGCCACTGCCCCAGCTTGTGGCTGGCTCAGATCAATGCTCCACAACATGGGTTGGGAGCTGCTTCAGTGCAGTCCAACGATGTGTCACCACAGAACAAATGAAGGTTAAATCAAGGCTCATAAAGCATGTGTACAGATTCCATTTCACAAGTCTTGGCTTACTGAGACCTCTAGTGCAGCTACAGCTGCTTTTGCTCTGAACAGGTACCTGTGGTCCTTGTTTATAAATCAGAGACATCTCTGGACCCGAGAAGTTCCCCTCTCTTGGCAGCAGCAGACAGGTAACACAGCTCTCCTCTTGAATGCTCTGAGTGCTGCCCATCGTGCTGGCTGTCATCCCAGTGTCCCCAGGCCCTTCTCAGGATTTAACATTCCCAAAGAACTCCGTGTAAGATTGTATCCTGCATTTATTATTGCCACTCAGATCTGAAATGCAGTGATTTGTTGCCAAGTCTTTGGTAGGAGTAAGGAAGAGCAGGATGAACAGCTGTAGCCTCAGACAGGACTCCCTGACCTCACCATTTTCAGAGCTACTTTGCAATCCTTTCCAACTCACCAACACTTCCTACAACCCAGAG
>NW_020935019.1:0-405 GCF_003984885.1 Neopelma chrysocephalum
CTCTTGTGACCCATCAGCTTTGTGAGTAATCGCTTCCCTCTGGGTTGCTTTTACTCCCCCACTCCACCTCACAACTTTTGAGGACTCCATGTGAGATATCCATCCAAGTGACTTTTCACTGCTATCTAGACTTTTCTACAGAACTAAGTTGGAAGCCTCTGCACTATATAATAATATATACTATACAATAATTTATCTGCATTATTTTATCAGAAACTACTTTTTTTGTTCTCCTCTCAGATTGTTGCTAAAAACAGTGAAAAACCTGAAGGTTCTGCTTTATCTCCTGGAAGCGGCTCCTGTTGTGACATTTGTCCTATGACTGACACTCACTGCTTCCACAGCAGCAGTCACAACCTCATAGGCCCTTTGGGAAAGAAAACCAAGGAAATACTCTACCCAAAA
>NW_020935020.1:0-431 GCF_003984885.1 Neopelma chrysocephalum
ACAAGCATTAATCTGTTCTTGTTTAACTCTTGTGACCCATCAGCTTTTTGAGTAATCGCTTCCCTCTGGGTTGCTTTTACTCCCCCACTCCACCTCACAACTTCTGAGGACTCCATGTGAGATATCCATCCAAGTGACTTTTCACTGCTATCTAGACTTTTCTACAGAACTAAGTTGGAAGCCTCTGCACTATATAATAATATATACTATACAATAATTTATCTGCATTATTTTATCAGAAACTACTTTTTTTGTTCTCCTCTCAGATTGTTGCTAAAAACAGTGAAAAACCTGAAGGTTCTGCTTTATCTACTGGAAGCAGCTCCTGTTGTGACATCTGTCCTATGACTGACACACAGTGCTTCCACAGCAGCAGTCACAACTTCATAGGCCCTTTGGGAAAGAAAACCAAGGAAATACTCTACCCAAAA
>NW_020935021.1:0-516 GCF_003984885.1 Neopelma chrysocephalum
CTGTCACAAATGGTAGGCAATCACAGTTTCAGCAATCAGTTCTACCAGTTCTTACATACCTGCAATTGTCTTGCCTTTCTCCACTAGCAAATGATTCATCTTATTCTCAGCCTTTGTAGAATGCAAGCCAGCCCTTGTGACAGCTTTTCTGTAAGTTTTGCTACCTGGTTGCACAGAGCAGTTGAATGTCCCCTTTACGCTTACACAGAGTGAAAGGCAGCTCTTACACTAAGCAACTTCCAACAACATTTAGCTCAGCTCAGAGGAGAACTTTCACATATTAAAGTACAATTCTGTCCTCATCAAAGGCAAAGGGATCTAACTCATCTAAGTGGGAGAGGCATTAGGGCCTGCCTGTGTAACCTTTAACTGTGAAATAAGAAGTTTCTGAGCTGAGCTAAATGTTGTTGGAAGTTGCTTAGTGTAAGAGCTGCCTTTCACTCTGTGTAAGCGTAAAGGGGACATTCAACTGCTCTGTGCAACCAGGTAGCAAAACTTACAGAAAAGCTGTCACAA
>NW_020935022.1:0-1233 GCF_003984885.1 Neopelma chrysocephalum
GGGGGGGGGGGAGTTCCTGCCACCACAAAACAAGGGATGAGAAAAGATCCTCCATGTTTGCAAGTTGTGCCTCTCCTGAAGGGCTGCTCTGCTCTGCTCCCGGGGCTCCCCCTGCCCACAGAGGACCAGGCTGGCTGGGGCTGCTCTCCCTCAGCCTGGCACCTGGGTCCAGTTGGGCAGAGAAGGGGACAACCCCCCCATGAATGTCTGTCCCACCTCAAAGCCCTCATCTCCAGGAGAAAACAGTTGAGCTTTGCCTCCAGCCCCTGAAGGCACAACCAGAACAGCTTCTTCTCCAGCTGAAACTGCAAACAGAGCTGAGGGAGTTGGGATAACATTACCTGGGCTGAAATAAGCCCCAAAGCAGTTCCCTCCCTCCTCTTTAAAGGAAGGAACAAATAAAGCAGGTGCTCGTTTCTGAGATGAATATAATGGAGCAGAACGAAATGAGAGAGGATTTGAGTGCAATGTTCACCTCCTGAATCTTTAGGAGGATACAACAGGTCTCCAAGTGCACACTGGCAGCTCTTTCCCCTACTGCAGGTGGCTGCTGTTGTTGTTTGAACAGAGGAGCCGCATCCCAGCCTGGTACTGAGTCACTGCCTCATTTTAATGAATTGATCCCAGAAATCCATTTGCCTGCAAGCAAAGTTCAGCTTTCAGATAAATAAGTTTAGGCTGGGGAAAAATAGGGGGAAAAAAGCTGCTGTTCAGTGCAAGGCAAGCTTAGACTTTCAGGAGGGGCCATGGAAGGTGCTCCAGGACAAAGGGCTGCACAGGAGCAGGGAGCCCAGGCAGCCCCAGCTCTCAGGGGGCACAAGCACAGCAGCAGCAGCTGAACTCGGACCTGGGCTGGCACTGCAGGGGCTCAGAGGTGCCGAGGAACCATCTGCCCTTCCCTGGGGGCACCTCTGCTCCTGCTGCACCTGCCTGTGCTGGCACAGCCCAGCTCGGGGGACTGCACTCAGAGATCCCTGCACAGGCTCCCCGGAGGGGATGGCACTGGGCTGGCAGGAAAGTGCAGCTTGAGGGAGCAATGAGCTCCAGAAATGAGCCAGTTCATCTGCAGAGGCTCAGAGAGATGACATTTGTTTGTCCAACCCTATCGTGCTCAGTGTCCCCACCCCCTGCAGCGAGCACTGCTCAGGCAGCAGAGCATCCCCAAAATCTTCCCTGTGTCACCAAGCAACCCCACAGCCAGCAGAGCATCCCCAAACCCTTCCCTGTGTCACC
>NW_020935023.1:0-1321 GCF_003984885.1 Neopelma chrysocephalum
GTCCATGATTCCATAATTCCATGATGGGCTGCCATGGGGGGGGGGGAATTCCTGCCACCACAAAACAAGGGGTGAGAAAAGATCCTCTGTGTTTGCAAGTTGTGCCTCTCCTGAAGGGCTGCTCTGCTCTGCTCTGCTCCCGGGGCTCCCCCTGCCCACAGAGGGCCAGGCTGGCTGGGGCTGCTCTCCCTCAGCCTGGCACCTGGGTCCAGTTGGGCAGAGAAGGGGACAACCCCCCCATGAAGGTCTATCCCACCTCAAAGCCCTCATCTCCAGGAGAAAACACTTGAGCTTTGCCTCCAGCCCCTGAAGGCACAACCAGAACAGCTTCTTCTCCAGCTGAAACTGCAAACAGAGCTGAGGAAGTTGGGATAACATTACCTGGGCTGAAATAAGCCCCAAAGCAGTTCCCTCCCTCCTCTTTAAAGGAAGGAACAAATAAAGCAGGTGCTCGTTTCTGAGATGAATATAATGGAGCAGAATGAAATGAGAGAGGATTTGAGTGCAATGTTCACCTCCTGGATCTTTAGGAGGATACAACAGGTCTCCAAGTGCACACTGGCAGCTCTTTCCCCTACTGCAGGTGGCTGCTGTTGTTGTTTGAACAGAGGAGCTGCATCCCAGCCTGGTACTGAGTCACTGCCTCATTTTAATGAATTGATCCCAGAAATCCATTTGCCTGCAAGCAAGGTTCAGCTTTCAGATAAATAAGTTTAGGCTGGGGAAAAATAGGGGGAAAAAAAGCTGCTGTTCAGTGCAAGACAAGCTTAGACTTTCAGGAGGGGCCATGGAAGGTGCTCCAGGACAAAGGACTGCACAGGAGCAGGGAGCCCAGGCATCCCCAGCTCTCAGGGGGCACAAGCACAGCAGCAGCAGCTGAACTCGGGGCTGGGCTGGCACTGCAGGGGCTCAGAGGTGCCGAGGAACCATCTGCCCTTCCCTGGGAGCACCTCTGCTCCTGCTGCACCTGCCTGTGCTGGCACAGCCCAGCTCAGGGGACTGCACTCAGAGATCCCTGCACAGGCTCCCCGGAGGGGATGGCACTGGGCTGGCAGGAAAGTGCAGCTTGAGGGAGCAATGAGCTCCAGAAATGAGCCAGTTCATCTGCAGAGGCTCAGAGAGATGACATTTGTTTGTCCAACCCTATCGTGCTCAGTGTCCCCACCCCCTGCAGCGAGCACTGCTCAGGCAGCAGAGCATCCCCAAAATCTTCCCTGTGTCACCAAACAACCCCACAGCCAGCAGAGCATCACCAACCCCTTCCCTGTGTCACCAAACCCTTCCCTGTGTCACCAAACAACCCCACAGCCAGCAGAGCATC
>NW_020935024.1:0-666 GCF_003984885.1 Neopelma chrysocephalum
ATGAACAGAGAGTGCTCCTTAAAAATTCCCAACCTTTTAACATTCCTGTTTTTTTTCCCTATGTTTTCCCCTTTCCAGAGGAGAACAAACCTTGTGTGGATTCCTAAATACTCCTCAGTCATAAATATTCCTTGTGTTTTTCCAACTCAGCTCCCAAGAGCAGGATGGCTTTGAGGAAGGAATTCCAAGGCTGCTCAGGCTTCCAGGTGGAATTCCAGGAATTAGGGGTAAATGAACATCAGAATTCCTCAGTTTAGGTTTGGTTTTGTCCCAAAATTTCGCTTCTTGAACAAGAGCCAAGAGATTTCCTGGAGATTTTTCCCTGCAGGGCTTCGTCCTTCCCTCAGCAGGTTTCTTTGGGATTGATTTAAAATCCACCTGGAGCGTTTTCCAGGTGGAAAATGGGACTTAACACGACCAGAAAAACAGTTGCCACTAAATTATGTGTGAAAAATGTTTATTCCCTCCCAGAATAATCAAATGAGGGGGAAAAACTGTCATTAATTTACTCTGGATCATTGGATTATATTCCCTGCAGGAATGGAAACACTTTGGAAAAAGCCCTTTACACTTTGGAATGTACTAATGAATTAGGGATAAATTTCATGAATTAGGGATAAATTCCATGAATTAGGGATAAATGAACATCAGAATTCCTCAGTTTAG
>NW_020935025.1:0-393 GCF_003984885.1 Neopelma chrysocephalum
TTTCAAGGATTAAGGAATGTCCTGAGGAGATTCTGGTGTCTGGATCTTGGTTTAGACACTCCCAGGATTACTGGGAGTGAACAGTAAAAATTCCCAAATTCTCCTTAAAAATTCCCAACCTTTTAACATTCCTATTTTTTTTCCCTATGTTTTCCCCTTTCCAGAGGAGAACAAACCTTGTGTGGGATTCCTGAACATTCCTCAGTCATAAATATTCCTTGTGTTTTTCCAGCTCAGCTCCCAAGAGCTGGATGGCTTTGAGGAAGGAATTCCAGGTGGAATTCCATGAATCAGGGATAAATGAACATCAGAATTCCTCAGAAAACTCCCCCTTCTCCCTTGAAGAGCCAATTTTCTTCCCTGGATTTTTCCATCCTTTCCTTCAAAGGAAAC
>NW_020935026.1:0-1267 GCF_003984885.1 Neopelma chrysocephalum
TATCTCTATTTACTCACTTGTGCTCCCAGTTGATTCCATATATTTCTGTATTTATCTCTATTTATTTATCTCTATTTATCTATCTATCTCTATTTATTTATTTTTATTTATCTATTTTTATTTTATTATTTTTATTATTTTTATTTTTAAATATAATATATATTATATTATTTTAGATTATATATTTTATATATTATATATTATATATTATATATTATATATTTATCATATAATATATTTTATATTATATATTATTAATATTATATTTTATTACTTTTTATTATTTTATTATTTTTATTTTATTTATTTATTTATCTCTATTTATTCTCACATCACCTGGCAAGTCCTGTCAATCCTTTCATCCTTAGAAGGCTGGATGTCTTCTTTTTTTTTTTTCATTGTCTTTCCAGGGAATTTTATGTTCTATTACGAATTATGTTATATTATGAATTATGTTCTATTACGAATTATGTTATATTATGAATTATATTTTATTATGGATTATTTATTACGGATTATGAAATTCCTGGGGATGTTCTGTAGGTAAAATACCTTTGATAGAAGCTTCCCCTGAGAGCTGCTGCACTTTGGCAACAGTTGATAACAGTTTGCCCCAGCCAGGTGAGCTGTAGGTCTTGACCTTCTTGTTGATCTTACACTTATCAGACCAACAGACGCCAAAATGTGATGGAAAAACTGCCTTAAAAACCCCAAATCAGTGAAGAGCTGAAATAAGGGTGGCCTTGACCTCCTGTGGAAGGGCCTCTGTGTCACCCTGTGCTTCTGGTTCTCCTGGGCAGGACAGGGTTGGGATTCCAGAAGGGTTTGGGTTGATTCTTTGCTCTGCCAGGGGGTGATTTTTGAACAAATTTGTCTCTCCTGGGCTTGGTTTCCCCACCTGCAAACGGAGAGGGAGGTGTCCCTTCCTGCTTCTGGTTACTTTGAGCATGAATTCATGGAATCATGAGATGGTTTGGGGTGGAAGGGACCTGAAAGATCATCTTGTTCCAATATGGGCAGGGACACCTTCCACCAGCCCAGGTTGCTCCAACCCGGCCTTGGACACTTCCAGGGATCCAGGGGCAGCCACAGCTTCTCTGGGAATTCCATCCCAGCCCCTCCCCGCCCTCCTAGCCAGGAATTCCTTCCCAATATCCATCTAAATTTATTGATTATACATCCAGGCCATCCAGCACATCATAAAGGTGTCGAGGAGAAGGAGTTTTCCTGATCATCTTCCTGATCCCAGGAGACAGAGCACCTGGAT
>NW_020935027.1:0-1515 GCF_003984885.1 Neopelma chrysocephalum
TGATTCCATATATTTCCACATTTATCTCTATTTATTTATCTCTATTTTCTCACTTGTGCTTTCAGTTGATTCCATATATTTCCACATTATCTCTATTTATTTATCTCTATTTACTCACTTGTGCTCCAAGTTGATTCCATGTATTTCCACATTTATCTTTATTTATTTCTCTATTTACTCACTTGTGCTCGAAGATGATTCCATATATTTCTGTATTTATCTCTATTTACTCATTTGTGCTCTCAGTTGATTCCATATATTTCTACATTTATCTCTGTTTATTTATCTCTATTTATCTCTGTTTATTTATCTCTATTTATCTATCTATTTATCTCTATTTATTTATTTTTTATTTATCTATTTTTATTTTATTATTTTTATTATTTTTATTTTTAAAATATTATTTTTATATATTATTTTATATTATATATTTTATATATAATATATTTTATATTATATATTATATATTTAATATATAATATATTTATATTATATATTATTAATATTATATCTTGTTTCTTTTTATTATTTAATTATTTTTATTTATTTATTTATTTATTTATCTCTATTTATTCTCACATCACCTGGCAAGTCCTGTCAATCCTTTCATCCTTAGAAGGCTGGATGTCTCCTTTTTTTTTTTTCATTGTCTTTCCAGGGAATTTTATGTTCTATTACGAATTATGTTATATTATAAATTATGTTCTATTACAAATTATGTTATATTACGAATTATATTTTATTATGGATTATTTATTACAGATTATGAAATTCCTGGGGATGCTCCATAGGTAAAATACTTTTGGCAGAAGCTTCCCCTGAGAGCTGCTGCACTTTGGTAACAGTTGATAACAGTTTGCCCCAGCCAGGTGAGCTGTAGGTCTTGACCTTCTTGTTGATCTTACACTCATCAGACCAACAGACACCAAAATGTGATGGAAAAACTGCCTTAAAAACCCCAAATCAGTGAAGAGCTGAAATAAGGGTGGCCTTGACCTCCTGTGGAAGGGCCTCTGTGTCACCCTGTGCTTCTGGTTCTCCTGGGCAGGACAGGGTTGGGATTCCAGGGGAGTTTGGGTCGATTCTTTGCTGTGCCATGGGGTGATTTTTGAACAAATTTGTCTCTCCTGGGCTTGGTTTCCCCACCTGCAAACGGAGAGGGAGGTGTCCCTGCCTGCTTCTGGTTACTTTGAGCATGAATTCATGGAATCATGGGATGGTTTGGGGTGGAAGGGACCTGAAAGATCATCTTGTTCCAATATGGGCAGGGACACCTTCCACCAGCCCAGGTTGCTCCAACCCGGCCTTGGACACTTCCAGGGATCCAGGGGCAGCCACAGCTTCTCTGGGAATTCCATTCCAGCCCCTCCCCACCCTCCCAGCCAGGAATTCCTTCCCAATATCCATCTAAATTTATTGATTATACATCCAGGCCATCCAGCACATCATAAAGGTGTCAAGGAGAAGCAGTTTTCCTGATCATCTTCCTGATCCCAGGAGACAGAGCACCTGGAT
>NW_020935028.1:0-327 GCF_003984885.1 Neopelma chrysocephalum
TATTTATCTCTATTTACTCACTTGATTCCATATATTTCCAAATTTATTTCTATTTATTTATCTCTATTTACTCATTTGTGCTTGAAGTTGATTCCGTATATTTCCAAATTTATCTTTATTTATTTATCTCTATTTACTCACTTGTGCTTGAAGTTGATTCCATGTATTTCCGTATTTATCTCTATTTATTTATCTCTATTGGCTCACTTGTGCTCTCAGTTGATTCCATGTATTTCTACATTTATCTTTATTTATCTCCATTTACTCACTTGTGCTCCCAGTTGATTCCATGTATTTCTACATTTCTCTATTTATTTATCTCTATTT
>NW_020935029.1:0-1115 GCF_003984885.1 Neopelma chrysocephalum
GGCCTCAATCTTTCAGCTCTGAGCAGATAAGGAGGTCCTGCCCTGGGGCAGGATGGTGTCAGCCAGACAGGACAAGGGATTAAGGATGTTTCTGATCTTCTCCCTTTCCTTCTGCACCCAACAGGAAAATGTAGAAGGCCAGGCAGAAGATGTGGCAGCGTTCCAGGTGGGCACATGCTGTCCCTTGGGAAGGATGTGACTGTCAACTGCTGCCATTCCCATTTTCCCAAATCCCCCCCCCGAGCTCAGATCGCAGAATCGCAGGATCAAAAAAAATCAAAAAACACAAAAAAAGGTCACAGAATCAAAAAACCAACCAACCAAAAAAATCACAGAATCAAAGAGCCTGAAAAAATCATGGAATCAAAAACCCAAAAAAAAATCATGGAATCGAAAACCCCAAAAAAATCACAGAATCAAAAAAAACTAAAAATCACAGAAGCAAAAAATCACAATCAAAAAAATCCCAGAATCACAGAAGGATCCACGAGGATCATCAGGTCCAACTCCCATCCCCAAGGGTCACCCCACGTGCCCCAGAGGATGATCCAAACCCTCCTGGAACTCTGAGAAATTCCGGTTCAAAATCCATTCCAATGAGCACAGATAACCCCCCTCTTCCCGGTGACTGCAGGACCACACCAGTTCCTGGGCTAAATTCCTTAACTCCCTCTTCGTGGCTAATTAAATCCGATTTCCCCTTGCATCCCTGCAGCAGAAACTAGCCCAGGGTGACATCCCGAATTTCCAAGGCAAGGAGGGGAAATCCTGTGTATTTATGACAAAGAGCAGAGGGGAGTGGTTTTATTTGCCTGAGCAGCCCCTGTGCCACCCCCAGCACGAGCTCCCTGGTCTCTGGGCAGCTGGAAATCCATCTTTTTGTGCCTGATGCCGAGATTTTAGGGGATGCTGACGCTAATTCAGAGCAGCACTGTGCGTGCTCGGAGCACCTTCCTTCCCTGGGCATCTGCCAGTCCTGCAGCAGCCACGTCCACTCGTGTGAGTCGCCCTGTCAGTCACTGCTGACAGTACCCAGCCTTTCCAGCACCATTCCTGCCCCCCATCCCACTAAAATTCCCTCAGCCAGGCCTTCTTCAAATGTCAGGATGAGCAGA
>NW_020935030.1:0-332 GCF_003984885.1 Neopelma chrysocephalum
CTGCCAGTGGAGAGATTCTCTCTTTCCCAGGTGGAGAAAGGTCTCTAAAAGTTGCAAGGAAGCCTCAATCTTTCAGCTCTGAGCAGATAAGGAGGTCCTGCCCTGGGAGCTCCGTTAGTCTCACCCAGGAAATGCCCCCAGGGCTTTTTCCTTACAGGAAAACTGAGCCAAAACTTGATTTTTACAGAGGATTGAAGACATTCAGACTCACCTTTTACCCTTTATATTTCCGAAGAGCAGCACTGATGCCCAAGCCTGGAAAAAAGATGCCTGTATTTACCTTTTCACCCTCATGGAGGGAATTGTCTTCTCCTGGGACTGCCAGTGGAGAG
>NW_020935031.1:0-1129 GCF_003984885.1 Neopelma chrysocephalum
TGCAAGGAGGCCTCAATCTTTCAGCTCTGAGCAGATAAGGAGGTCCTACCCTGGGGCAGGGTGGTGTCAGCCAGACAGGGCAAGGGATTAAGGATGTTTCTGATCTTCTCCCTTTCCTTCTGCACCCAACAGGAAGATGTAGAAGGCCAGGCAGAAGATGTGGCAGCGTTCCAGGTGGGCACATGCTGTCCCTTGGGAAGGATGTGACTGTCAACTGCTGCCATTCCCATTTTCCCAAATCCCCCCCCGAGCTCAGATCGCAGAATCGCAGGATCAAAAAAAAATCAAAAAACAAAAAAGAAGTCACAGAATCAAAAAACCAACCAACCAAAAAAATCACAGAATCAAAGAGCCTGAAAAAATCATGGAATCAAAAACCCAAAAAAAATCATGGAATCGAAAACCCCAAAAAAATCACAGAATCAAAAAAAAACTAAAAATCACAGAAGCAAAAAATCACAATCAAAAAAATCCCAGAATCACAGAAGGATCCACGAGGATCATCAAGTCCAACTCCCATCCCCAAGGGTCACCCCACGTGCCCCAGAGGATGATCCAAATCCTCCTGGAGCTCTGATTGTTGAGACATTGTGGTTCAAAATCCATTCCAATGAGCACAGATAACCCCCCTCCTCCCGGTGACTGCAGGACCACACCAGTTCCTGGGCTAAATTCCTTAACTCCCTCTTCGTGGCTAATTAAATCCGATTTCCCCTTGCATCCCTGCAGCAGAAACTAGCTTGGGGTGACATCCCGAATTTCCAAGGCAAGGAGGGGAAACCTGGTGTATTTATGACAAAGAGCAGAGGGGAGTGGTTTTATTTGCCTGAGCAGCCCCTGTGCCACCCCCAGCACGAGCTCCCTGGTCTCTGGGTAGCCGGAAATCCATCTTTTTGTGCCTGATGCCGAGATTTTAGGGGATGCTGATGCTAATTCAGAGCAGCACTGTGCGTGCTCGGAGCACCTTCCTTCCCTGGGCATCTGCCAGTCCTGCAGCAGCCACGTCCACTTGTGTGAGTCGCCCTGTCAGTCACTGCTGACAGTACTCAGCCTTTCCAGCACCATTCCTGCCCCCCATCCCGCTAAAATTCCCTCAGCCAGGCCTTCTTCAAATGTCAGGATGAGCAGA
>NW_020935032.1:0-1267 GCF_003984885.1 Neopelma chrysocephalum
TATCTCTATTTACTCACTTGTGCTCCCAGTTGATTCCATATATTTCTGTATTTATCTCTATTTATTTATCTCTATTTATCTATCTATCTCTATTTATTTATTTTTATTTATCTATTTTTATTTTATTATTTTTATTATTTTTATTTTTAAATATAATATATATTATATTATTTTAGATTATATATTTTATATATTATATATTATATATTATATATTATATATTTATCATATAATATATTTTATATTATATATTATTAATATTATATTTTATTACTTTTTATTATTTTATTATTTTTATTTTATTTATTTATTTATCTCTATTTATTCTCACATCACCTGGCAAGTCCTGTCAATCCTTTCATCCTTAGAAGGCTGGATGTCTTCTTTTTTTTTTTTCATTGTCTTTCCAGGGAATTTTATGTTCTATTACGAATTATGTTATATTATGAATTATGTTCTATTACGAATTATGTTATATTATGAATTATATTTTATTATGGATTATTTATTACGGATTATGAAATTCCTGGGGATGTTCTGTAGGTAAAATACCTTTGATAGAAGCTTCCCCTGAGAGCTGCTGCACTTTGGCAACAGTTGATAACAGTTTGCCCCAGCCAGGTGAGCTGTAGGTCTTGACCTTCTTGTTGATCTTACACTTATCAGACCAACAGACGCCAAAATGTGATGGAAAAACTGCCTTAAAAACCCCAAATCAGTGAAGAGCTGAAATAAGGGTGGCCTTGACCTCCTGTGGAAGGGCCTCTGTGTCACCCTGTGCTTCTGGTTCTCCTGGGCAGGACAGGGTTGGGATTCCAGAAGGGTTTGGGTTGATTCTTTGCTCTGCCAGGGGGTGATTTTTGAACAAATTTGTCTCTCCTGGGCTTGGTTTCCCCACCTGCAAACGGAGAGGGAGGTGTCCCTTCCTGCTTCTGGTTACTTTGAGCATGAATTCATGGAATCATGAGATGGTTTGGGGTGGAAGGGACCTGAAAGATCATCTTGTTCCAATATGGGCAGGGACACCTTCCACCAGCCCAGGTTGCTCCAACCCGGCCTTGGACACTTCCAGGGATCCAGGGGCAGCCACAGCTTCTCTGGGAATTCCATCCCAGCCCCTCCCCGCCCTCCTAGCCAGGAATTCCTTCCCAATATCCATCTAAATTTATTGATTATACATCCAGGCCATCCAGCACATCATAAAGGTGTCGAGGAGAAGGAGTTTTCCTGATCATCTTCCTGATCCCAGGAGACAGAGCACCTGGAT
>NW_020935033.1:0-1515 GCF_003984885.1 Neopelma chrysocephalum
TGATTCCATATATTTCCACATTTATCTCTATTTATTTATCTCTATTTTCTCACTTGTGCTTTCAGTTGATTCCATATATTTCCACATTATCTCTATTTATTTATCTCTATTTACTCACTTGTGCTCCAAGTTGATTCCATGTATTTCCACATTTATCTTTATTTATTTCTCTATTTACTCACTTGTGCTCGAAGATGATTCCATATATTTCTGTATTTATCTCTATTTACTCATTTGTGCTCTCAGTTGATTCCATATATTTCTACATTTATCTCTGTTTATTTATCTCTATTTATCTCTGTTTATTTATCTCTATTTATCTATCTATTTATCTCTATTTATTTATTTTTTATTTATCTATTTTTATTTTATTATTTTTATTATTTTTATTTTTAAAATATTATTTTTATATATTATTTTATATTATATATTTTATATATAATATATTTTATATTATATATTATATATTTAATATATAATATATTTATATTATATATTATTAATATTATATCTTGTTTCTTTTTATTATTTAATTATTTTTATTTATTTATTTATTTATTTATCTCTATTTATTCTCACATCACCTGGCAAGTCCTGTCAATCCTTTCATCCTTAGAAGGCTGGATGTCTCCTTTTTTTTTTTTCATTGTCTTTCCAGGGAATTTTATGTTCTATTACGAATTATGTTATATTATAAATTATGTTCTATTACAAATTATGTTATATTACGAATTATATTTTATTATGGATTATTTATTACAGATTATGAAATTCCTGGGGATGCTCCATAGGTAAAATACTTTTGGCAGAAGCTTCCCCTGAGAGCTGCTGCACTTTGGTAACAGTTGATAACAGTTTGCCCCAGCCAGGTGAGCTGTAGGTCTTGACCTTCTTGTTGATCTTACACTCATCAGACCAACAGACACCAAAATGTGATGGAAAAACTGCCTTAAAAACCCCAAATCAGTGAAGAGCTGAAATAAGGGTGGCCTTGACCTCCTGTGGAAGGGCCTCTGTGTCACCCTGTGCTTCTGGTTCTCCTGGGCAGGACAGGGTTGGGATTCCAGGGGAGTTTGGGTCGATTCTTTGCTGTGCCATGGGGTGATTTTTGAACAAATTTGTCTCTCCTGGGCTTGGTTTCCCCACCTGCAAACGGAGAGGGAGGTGTCCCTGCCTGCTTCTGGTTACTTTGAGCATGAATTCATGGAATCATGGGATGGTTTGGGGTGGAAGGGACCTGAAAGATCATCTTGTTCCAATATGGGCAGGGACACCTTCCACCAGCCCAGGTTGCTCCAACCCGGCCTTGGACACTTCCAGGGATCCAGGGGCAGCCACAGCTTCTCTGGGAATTCCATTCCAGCCCCTCCCCACCCTCCCAGCCAGGAATTCCTTCCCAATATCCATCTAAATTTATTGATTATACATCCAGGCCATCCAGCACATCATAAAGGTGTCAAGGAGAAGCAGTTTTCCTGATCATCTTCCTGATCCCAGGAGACAGAGCACCTGGAT
>NW_020935034.1:0-327 GCF_003984885.1 Neopelma chrysocephalum
TATTTATCTCTATTTACTCACTTGATTCCATATATTTCCAAATTTATTTCTATTTATTTATCTCTATTTACTCATTTGTGCTTGAAGTTGATTCCGTATATTTCCAAATTTATCTTTATTTATTTATCTCTATTTACTCACTTGTGCTTGAAGTTGATTCCATGTATTTCCGTATTTATCTCTATTTATTTATCTCTATTGGCTCACTTGTGCTCTCAGTTGATTCCATGTATTTCTACATTTATCTTTATTTATCTCCATTTACTCACTTGTGCTCCCAGTTGATTCCATGTATTTCTACATTTCTCTATTTATTTATCTCTATTT
>NW_020935035.1:0-580 GCF_003984885.1 Neopelma chrysocephalum
GCCATCCTGCTCTGCAGGACATACTGCAGCTCCTGGGAAGGACCATCCGGGTCAGGACACGCTGTGGCTCCTGGGAGGGACCATCCCGGTGCTCCTGGGAAGAACCATCCCGGTGCCATCCTGCTCTGCAGGGCACACTGTGGCTCCAGGGAGACACCATCCAGGTGCCATCCTGCTCCCGCAGGACAGGCTGTGACTCTTGGGAGAGCCATCCCGGTGCCATCCTGCTCTGCAGGGCACACACACTATGGCTCCTGGGAGGGACCATCCCAGTGCCATCCTGCTCTGCAGGACACGCTGCAGCTCCTGGGAGGGACCATCCCGGTGCCCCTTCCCAAGGGGTCATTCCCTGCTGGCCCAGCAGACACGGGCCAGGCCCTAATTAATTCCTAACATGGAATTCCAGCTGCCTTGGCACTGCCCCTGCCCCTGCTGCATCACACCCAGATATCCAGCTGTCCATCCATGGATCCAGAGATCCACAGAGCCATCACCCATCCGGGTTTATTCCAAAAGCAGGCACAACATTAGCCCCAGTTGCTCTCTTATTTGTTCCCATAAGAATAAAGATGTGCAAGGG
>NW_020935036.1:0-393 GCF_003984885.1 Neopelma chrysocephalum
CCAACATTCCCATCCCAGGGAGCGGGAATGGGAATGGGAGAGCCCAGCCCAGCCCCGGGAATTAGGGAATTAGGGACAGGAATGTGGGAAAAGCGGGAGCAGCATCCCTCCTCTCCCTCCTCCCTCCTCCCCAAATCCCGGGATTTGACCCCAGGGCGGGCCTGGGGATGGGATTCCCACATGGAAAAGCCCCGGGAGTGGGAGGGGTGGTCTGAGACTCTCCCAGGATCCAGGACCAGGAATTAGGGAATTAGGGACAGGAACGGGGGGAAAAGCGGGACACCGGGAGCAGCCGGGGCTTCCCTGGTCCCCTCTCCCTCCTCCCTCCTCCCCAAATCCCGGGATTTGGCCCCACAGCAGGCCCAGGGATGCGATTCCCACATGGAAAAGCCC
>NW_020935037.1:0-436 GCF_003984885.1 Neopelma chrysocephalum
TTTTGGGGCTGTGCACAGAGGTGGGAACAGGGGCTCTCTGGGGGGTTTTGGGGCTGTGCACAGGAGCTCTTGCTAAGGTGTGGCACTTCCCAGAGCAGCAGTGCCAGCCTGTCCCCTCCACCCAGGCTGTGCTGTGCCAGCCCCAGCTCGGTGCCCCCTGCCCCTCCTGCCTGCTCTGGTTCCCTTCCCCTCCCATCTGCAGCCCCAGCCCGAGAGCTTCACGCTGCTGTTCCGCTTTGCACGTCCCTCCTTCACAGCCTGAATGTCTTCGTGCCCCGAGGTGTTTTAATTTCCGTTTATCCCCATTGTGTCCCTGTTTGGGAGGGTTTTTGTCGGGCTGTTGGCAGCTGCTCAGTGCTGAAGGACAGCCCAGCTTGCTGACAAGTGGCTGATGTTGCCCTGCACAGACTTTTTTTTGCCTCGTGACACCCTAATT
>NW_020935038.1:0-1301 GCF_003984885.1 Neopelma chrysocephalum
ATAAATATTAATTAATGTAGATTTTATATACATTATTAAAAGTAAACTAAAAACATGTATTATAATATTATGAATGTTAATTAATTTATAGTTTCTATACATTCTAAAATTAAAATAAAAATATTTATTGTGATAGAATAAATGTTAATAAATGCATGTTTTAGATACATTATTTTAAAATAAAAATATGTGTTATAATATCATAAATGTTGACTAATTTAAATTTTATGTGTCCTACACCCCTTGGAGATGCCTCAGCTCCCGTTGCCCAGGACTATTTTTTTCTCCTGAGACCCATCAAATCCAGTTTTTTGGAAAATGAGATCCTCAGAAACCCATGGACAAGTCTCCTGATCCCATCCCACCACATTTATCTGCTCTTAAAACCCCCAGTGACAGAAACCATGAGCTCCTCTGCAGGGAATCCATGTCCCTTCCCAAACCTTCCCTTCCCAAACCTTCCCTTCCCAAACCTTCCCTTCCCAAACCTTCCCTTCCCAAACCTTCCCTTCTCAAACCTTCCCTTCCCTTCCCAAACCTTCCCAAACCTTCCCAAACCTTCCCTTCTCAAACCTTCCCTTCCCAAACCTTCCCAAACCTTCCCAAACCTTCCCTTCCCAAACCTTCCCAAACCTTCCCTTCCCAAACCCTCCCTTCCCTTCTCAAACCCTCCCTTCCAAAACCTTCCCTTCCTTTCCTTTCCCCTCCCTTCCCAAACCTTTCCAAACCTTCCCTTCCAAAACCTTCCCAAACCTTCCCAAACCTTCCCAAACCTTCCCAAACCTTCCCTTCTCCTCCCTTCCCTTCCCTTCCCTTCCCTTCCCTTCCCTTCCCTTCCCTTCCCTTCCCTTCCCTTCCCTTCCCAGACCTTCCTTTCCCAAACCTTCCCTTCCCAAACCTTCCCAAACCTTCCCAAACCTTCCATTCCCAAACCTTTCCCTTCCCTTCCTTTCCCTTCCCAAACCTTCTCAAACCTCCCCTTCTCAAACCTTCCCTTCCCAAACCTTCCCTTCCCAAACCTTCCCAAACCTTCCCTTCCCTTCCCCACTACCTCTAAGTCACCAAAAGTTCACCCTGTTGATTCAATTGGAGCCCCTATCACTGAAGAAAGAAGTCAAAAATTCCAAAGGGAAAGTCTCCCCCTGTTAAACACGAGGGCAAAAGAAATTTGGGATAAAGTTATGGAGTCCCCACTCCTGGAATCGTTCAAACAAGGATTGGACGGGACAATTTACAATCTGGTTTAATGGAAATGGGGGATTTGGTTAAAGGTTGGACTTTTCCAACTTTTCCATCTTGGG
>NW_020935039.1:0-883 GCF_003984885.1 Neopelma chrysocephalum
CCTTCCCAAACCTTCCCAAACCTTCCCAAACCTTCCCAAACCTTCCCTTCTCCTCCCTTCCCTTCTCCTCCCTTCCCTTCCCTTCCCTTCCCTTCCCAAACCTTCCCAAACCTTCTCAAACCTCCCCTTCTCAAACCTTCTCTTCCCTTCCCAAACTTTCCCAAACCTTCCCTTCTCAAACCTTCCCTTCCCAAACCTTCCCAAACCTTCCCTTCCCAAACATTCCCAAACATTTCCAAACCTTCCCAAACCATCCCTTCCCTTCCCAAACCTTCCCTTCCCAAACCTTCCCAAACCTTCCCAAACCTTCCCTTCCCAAACATTTCCAAACATTTCCAAACCTTCCCAAACCATCCCTTCCCTTCCCAAACATTTCCAAACATTTCCAAACCTTCCCAAACCTTCCGTTCCCAAACCTTCCCAAACCTTCCCTTCCCAAACCTTCCCTTCCCTTCCCAAACCTTCCCTTCTCAAACCTTCCCTTCCCTTCCCAAACCTTCCCTTCCTTTCCTTTCCCTTCCCAAACCTTCCCTTCCCAAACCTTCCCTTCCTTTCCCTTCCCAAACCTTCCCTTCCCAAACCTTCTCAAACCTTCCCTTCCCAAACCTTCCCAAACTTTCCCTTCCCCACTACCTCTAAGTCACCAAAAGTTCACCCTGTTGATACAATTGGAGCCCCTATCACTGAAGAAAGAAGTCAAAAATTCCAAAGGGAAAGTCTCCCCCTGTTAAACACGAGAGCAAAAGAAATTTGGGATAAAGTTATGGAGTCCCCACCCCTGGAATCGTTCAAACAAGGATTAGACGGGATAATTTACAATCTGGTTTAATGGGAAGGGGGGATTTGGTTAAAGGTTGGACTTTTCCAACTTTTCCATCTTGGG
>NW_020935040.1:0-883 GCF_003984885.1 Neopelma chrysocephalum
CCTTCCCAAACCTTCCCAAACCTTCCCAAACCTTCCCAAACCTTCCCTTCTCCTCCCTTCCCTTCTCCTCCCTTCCCTTCCCTTCCCTTCCCTTCCCAAACCTTCCCAAACCTTCTCAAACCTCCCCTTCTCAAACCTTCTCTTCCCTTCCCAAACTTTCCCAAACCTTCCCTTCTCAAACCTTCCCTTCCCAAACCTTCCCAAACCTTCCCTTCCCAAACATTCCCAAACATTTCCAAACCTTCCCAAACCATCCCTTCCCTTCCCAAACCTTCCCTTCCCAAACCTTCCCAAACCTTCCCAAACCTTCCCTTCCCAAACATTTCCAAACATTTCCAAACCTTCCCAAACCATCCCTTCCCTTCCCAAACATTTCCAAACATTTCCAAACCTTCCCAAACCTTCCGTTCCCAAACCTTCCCAAACCTTCCCTTCCCAAACCTTCCCTTCCCTTCCCAAACCTTCCCTTCTCAAACCTTCCCTTCCCTTCCCAAACCTTCCCTTCCTTTCCTTTCCCTTCCCAAACCTTCCCTTCCCAAACCTTCCCTTCCTTTCCCTTCCCAAACCTTCCCTTCCCAAACCTTCTCAAACCTTCCCTTCCCAAACCTTCCCAAACTTTCCCTTCCCCACTACCTCTAAGTCACCAAAAGTTCACCCTGTTGATACAATTGGAGCCCCTATCACTGAAGAAAGAAGTCAAAAATTCCAAAGGGAAAGTCTCCCCCTGTTAAACACGAGAGCAAAAGAAATTTGGGATAAAGTTATGGAGTCCCCACCCCTGGAATCGTTCAAACAAGGATTAGACGGGATAATTTACAATCTGGTTTAATGGGAAGGGGGGATTTGGTTAAAGGTTGGACTTTTCCAACTTTTCCATCTTGGG
>NW_020935041.1:0-539 GCF_003984885.1 Neopelma chrysocephalum
ATAAATATTAATTAATGTAGATTTTATATACATTATTAAAAGTAAACAAAAAACATGTATTATAATATTATGAATGTTAATTAATTTATAGTTTCTATACATTCTAAAATTAAAATAAAAATATTTATTGTGATAGAATAAATGTTAAAAAATGCATGTTTTAGATACATTATTTTAAAATAAAAATATGTGTTATATTATCAAAAATGTTAACTAATTTAAATTTTATGTGTCCTACACCCCTTGGAGATGCCTCAGCTCCCGTTGCCCAGGACTATTTTTTTCTCCTGAGACCCATCAAATCCAGTTCTTTGGAAAATGAGATCCTCAGAAACCCATGGACAAGTCTCCTGATCCCATCCCACCACATTTATCTGCTCTTAAAACCCCCAGTGACAGAAACCATGAGCTCCTCTCCAGGGAATCCATTTCCCATCCCAAACCTTCCCAAACCTTCCCTTCCCAAACCTTCCCTTCCCTTCCCAAATCTCCCCTTCCCAAACCTTCCCAAACCTTCCCAAACCTTCCCAAACCTTCCC
>NW_020935042.1:0-433 GCF_003984885.1 Neopelma chrysocephalum
ATTTCCCATTTTTCTCCCTTTTGCCCCATTTTTCCCCTTTTCCCCCATTTTTCCTCCTTCCCATTTTCTCCTCATTTTTCTCATTTTTCCCTGTTTTCCTCCTTTCCCCTTTTTCCCTCATTTTCCCCATTTTTCTCCCTTTTGCCCCATTTCTCCCCTTTTACCCCCATTTTTCCTCCTTCCTGTTTTCTCCTAATTTTTCCCATTTTTCCCTGTTTTCCCTTTTTCCCCTCGTTTTCCCCATTTTTCTCCCTTTTGCCCCATTTTCCCTTTTTCCCTCATTTTTCCCTGTTTTCCCCATTTCCCCTTTTTCCCTCATTTTTCCCATTTTTCCCCCTTTTCGCCCCATTTTTCCCCTTTTCCCTCATTTTTCCCATTTTCCCTGTTTTCCCTATTTCCCATTTTTCTCCCTTTTGCCCCATTTTTCCCCTTT
>NW_020935043.1:0-2381 GCF_003984885.1 Neopelma chrysocephalum
GTGATTTAGGAACAAACCCCTTTCATATCTTGGGTAAAAATCCCAAACTGATATAGGAACAAACACCTTTCAGACCCTGGTTAAAAGTCCCAACTGATTTGGGAACAAACAGCTTTCAATCCCAAATGATTTGGGAACAAAAACCTTTCAATCCCAAGTGATTTAGGAACAAACACTTTTCAGACCCTGCTTAAAATCCCAAATGATTTAGGAACGAACACTTTCCAACTCCAAGTGATTTGGGAACAAACACCTTTCAAATCCTGATTAAAAATCCCAAGTGATTTAGGAACAAACACCTTTCAGACTGTGCTTAAAAATCCCAGGTGATTTAGGAATAAAAACCTTTCACACCTTGGCTAAAACCCCAAATAATTTAGGAACAAACACCTTTCAGACCTTGGTTAAAACCCCAAGTGATTTGGGAACAAACACTTTTCAAACCTTGATTAAAAATCCCAACTGATTTGGAAACAAACCCCTTTCAATCCCAAGTGATTTAGGAACAAACATCTTTCAATCCCTGGTTAAAACACCAAATGATTTAGGAACAAACACCTGTCAGACCTTGGTTAAAATCCCAAGGGATTTGGGAACAAAAACCTTTCAGACCCTGGTTAAAAATCCCAAATGATTTAGGAACAAACACTCTTCAAACCTTGACTTAAAACCCCAATGATTTAGGAAAACACCTTTCAGACCTTGGTTAAAAATCCCAAATGATTTGGGAACAAACACCTTTCAATCCCAAGTGATTTAGGAACAAACACCTTTCACACCTCGGTTAAAATTCCAACTGATTTAGGAAAACACCTTTCAGACCCTGATTAAAATCCCAAGTGATTTAGGAACAAACACCTTTCAATCCCTGGTTAAAACACCAAACGATTTGGGAACAAACACCTGTCAGACCTTGATTAAAATCCCAAGGGATTTGGGAACAAAAACCTTTCAAACCTTGATTAAAAACCCCATATGTTTGGGAACAAACACCTTTCAATCCCAAACTGATTTAGTAACAAACACTTTTCAGACCTTGGTTGAAATCCCAAGTGATTTGGGAACAAACACCTTTCACAGCTTGGGTAAAAATCCCAAACTGATTTAGGAACAAACACCTTTCAGACCTTGGTCAAAATCCTCCAGTGATTTGGGAACAAACACCTTTCAATCCCAAGTGATTTGGGAACAAACACCTTCCAATCCCAAATGATTTAGGAACAAACACCTTTCAAACCCTGATTAAAAATCCCAACGTGCTTTAGGAACAAACACTTTTCAATCCCTGGTTAAAACACCACATGATTTGGGAATAAACACCTTTCACAGCTTGGGTAAAAATCCCAAGGGATTTGGGAACAAACACCTTTCACACCTTGGTTAAAATCCCAACTGATTCAGGAACAAACACCTTTCAATCCCAAATGATTTAGGAACAAACACCTTTCATAACTTGGGTAAAAATCCCAAACTGATTTAGAAACAAACACCTTCCAATCCCAAATGATTTAGGAACAAAAACCTTCCAATCCCAAGTGATTTAGGAACAAACATCTTTCAGACCTTGGTCAAAAATCCCAGGTGATTTAGGAGTAAAAACCTTTCACACCTTGGCTAAAACCCCAAGTGATTTAGGAACAAACACCTTTCAATCCCAAATGATTTGGGAACAAACACTTTTCAATCCCTGGTTAAAACACCAAATGATTTAGGAACAAACACCTTTCACAGCTTGGGTAAAAATCCCAGGGGATTTGGGAACAAACACCTTTCAATCCCAAATGATTTAGGAACAAACACCTTTCACACCTTGATTAAAAACCCAAATGATTTAGGAAAAGACCTTTCAGACCCTGGTTAAAATCCCAAACTGATTTAGGAACAAACACCTTTTAAACCTTGATTAAAAATCCCAGGTGATTTGGGAACAAACTCCTTTCAACTCCAACTGATTTAGGAACAAACACCTTCCAATCCCAAGTGCTTTGGGAACAAACACCTTTCACACCTCAATTAAAAATCCCAAATGATTTTGGAACAAACACCTTTCAGACCCTGGTTAAAATCCCAGGGGATTTGGGAACAAACACCTTTAAATCCCAAGTGCTTTGGGAACAAGCCCCTTTCACCCCCTGGATCCCTGGATCAGATCCAGTTTTCCCTGTTTCCAGCTCCCCTGCACCACAAACCCCAAAGAATTCCAGGTTCCCGGAAGCAGCAGCCGGACAAGGCAGGAATTCCCTATCCATGGATGAAGCAGGAATTCCCTGGCCATGGATGATCCTGGAATTCTCTGTCCATGGATGAGGCAGGAATTCCCTGGCCATGGATGAAGCAGGAATTCCCTGGCCATGGATGATCCCGGAATTCCCTGGCCATGG
>NW_020935044.1:0-1853 GCF_003984885.1 Neopelma chrysocephalum
AATTCCCTGGCCATGGATGAGGCAGGAATTCCCTGGCCATGGATGATGGATGATGCAGGAATTCCCTGGCCATGGATGATCCCAACAATCCCAGGGCTCCCTGTCACGGCTGTTATCCCAATTATCCCAATTATCCTCCCTCTGGAATGGGGCTCCCCCCATGGATCCCATTCCTGGATCCCACATCCTGCTGTCCCACATTCCAGCCCCTTCCCACATCCTCCTGGAAAGCTGGAATTCCCAAATATTGGGTTATCCCACCCCCAGGAAAACGCAACCAGCCCCATTCCCAAGGTTGGGAAGAGGGTCCAGAGCAGCTCTTCTCATCCCTGGACTCTGGAAACGTGGAATTCCAGCCTGGATGGGACCCCTCGGAATTCCAGGGGACCTCCCTCAGCTCCAGAGGTTTTCCCAGACACCCACTGATCCCAGATTTCTGTAGGAAATGGGAATGAAGGAGCCTGGAAATACTTGGAGTCACTCTGGGGGACAATAGTGGGAATCCAGGAAAAAATCCCAATGAACCAGAGGGAGATGGGAAGGAGGAGAGGCCTGGAATGATCAGGAAGGGAAAATAAAGGAGAGAATCCTGGAATAAGCAGGAAAGAGGAAATAAAGGACAAAATCCGGGAATAACTGGGAAGAGAAAATAAAGGGCAGAATCCTGGAATTATCAGGGAAGGGAAAATTAAGGCTGGAATCTGGGAAAAAACAGGGAAGGGAAAATAAAGGCTGGAATCTGGGAATAATCGGGAAGGGAAAATAAAGGCCAGAATCCTGGAATAGTCAGGAAGGGAAAATAGAGGCTGGAATCCTGGAATAAGCAGGAAAGGGAAAATTAAGGCTGGAATCTGGGAATAACTGGGAAGGGAAAATAAAGGCCAAAATCCTGGAATAACTGGAAAGGAAAATAAAGGCCAGAATCCTAGAATTATGAGAGAAGGGAAAATTAAGGCCAAAATCCTGGAATTATCGGGAAGGGAAAATTAAGGTCAGAATCCTGGAATAAGCAGGGAATGGAAAATTAAGGCCAGAATCCTGGAATTATCAGGGAAGGGAAAATAAAGGTCAGAATCACAAAATAATCAAGGAAGGGAAAAAAAAGGCCAAAATCTGGGAATTATCAGGAAGGGAAAATAAAGGCCAGAATCCTGGAATTATCAAGGAAGGGAAAATAAAGGTCAGAATCCTGGGAATAATTGGGAAGGGAAAATAAAGGCCAAAATCTGGGAATAGTCAGGGAAGGGAAAATAGAAGCTGGAATTCTGGAATTATCAGGGAAGGGAAACTAAAGGCCAAAATCCTGGAATAATCAGGAAAGGGAAAATAAAGGGTGGAATCTGGGAATAATTGGGAAGGGAAAACAAAGGCCAAAATCCAGGAATAATTGGAAAGGGAAAATAAAGGCCAGAATCCCAGAATTATGAGAGAAGGGAAAATTAAGGCCAAAATCCTGGAATTATCAGGGAAGGGAAAATAAAGGCCAGAATCCCAAAATAATCAGGGAAGGGAAACTAAAGGCCAAAATCTGGGAATAGTCAGGAAGGGAAAATAGAGGCTGGAATCCTGGAATTATGAGGGAAGGGAAAATTAAGGCCAGAATCTGGGAATAACTGGGAAGGGAAAATAAAGGCCAGAATCCCAAAATAATTGGGAAGGAAAATAAAGGCCAAAATCCTGGAATTATCAGGAAGGGAAAATAAAGGCCAGAATCCTGGGAATAATTGGGAAGGGAAAATAAAGGCCAGAATCTTGGAATAATCGGAAAGGAAAATAAAGGCCAGAATCTTGGAATTATCAGGGAAGGGAAAATAAAGGCCAGAATTTGGGAATAATCAGGAAGGGAAACTAAA
>NW_020935045.1:0-920 GCF_003984885.1 Neopelma chrysocephalum
GTTAAAAATCCCAAGTGATTTAGGAACAAACACCTTTCAATCCCAAACTGATCTAGGAACAAACACCTTTCACACCTTGATTAAAAACCCCAATGATTTAGGAAAAGACCTTTCAGACCCTGGCTAAAACACCAAGTGATTTAGGAACAAACACCTTTCACAGCTTGGGTAAAAATCCTCAACCGATTTAGGAACAAACACCTTTCACACCCTGGTTAAAAATCCCAGGTGATTTGGGAACAAACCCCTTTCAATCCCAAATGATTTAGGAACAAACCCCTTTCAATCCCAAGTGATTTAGGAACAAACACCTTTCAAACCCTGATTAAAAATCCCAACGTGCTTTAGGAACAAACACTTTTCAATCCCTGGTTAAAACACCACATGATTTGGGAATAAACACCTTTCACAGCTTGGGTAAAAATCCCAAGTGATTTAGGAACAAACCCCTTTCAATCCCAAGTGATTTGGGATCAAACACTTTTCAATCCCTGGTTAAAACACCAAATGATTTGGGAAAAAACACCTTCCAATCCCAAATAATTTATGAACAAACACCTTTCACAGCTTGGGTAAAAATCCCAAACTGATTTAGGAATAAAAACCTTTCACACCTGGGCTAAAACCCCAAATAATTTAGGAACAAACACCTTTCAAACCCTGATTAAAAATCCCAAATTGATTTAGGAACAAACACTTTTCAATCCCTGGTTAAAAATCCTCCAGTGATTTAGGAACAAACACCTTCCAATCCCAACTGATTTGGGAACACGCCCCTTTCACCCCCTGGATCGGATCCAGTTTTCCCTGTTTCCAGCTCCCCTGCACCACAAACCCCCACAATTCCAGGTTCCCGGAAGCAGCAGCAGGACAAGGCAGGAATTCCCTGGCCATGGATGAGGCAGGAATTCCCTGGCCAT
>NW_020935046.1:0-1179 GCF_003984885.1 Neopelma chrysocephalum
TCCCTGGCCATGGATGAGGCAGGAATTCCCTGGCCATGGATGATCCCAACAATCCCAGGGCTCCCTGTCACGGCTGTTATCCCAATTATCCCAATTATCCTCCCTCTGGAATGGGGCTCCCCCCGTGGATCCCATTCCTGGATCCCACATCCTGCTGTCCCACATTCCTACCCCTTCCCACATCCTCCTGGAAAGCTGGAATTCCCAAATATGGGGTTATCCCACCCCCAGGAAAACACAACCAGCCCCATTCCCAAGGTTGGGAAGAGGGTCCAGAGCAGCTCTTCTCATCCCTGGACTCTGGAAACGTGGAATTCCAGCCTGGATGGGACCCCTCGGAATTCCAGGGGACCTCCCTCAGCTCCAGAGGTTTTCCCAGACACCCACTGATCCCAGATTTCTGTAGGAAATGGGAATGAAGGAGCCTGGAAATACTTGGAGTCACTCTGGGGGACAATAGTGGGAATCCAGGAAAAAATCCCAATGAACCAGAGGGAGATGGGAAGGAGGAGAGGCCTGGAATGATCGGGAAGGGAAAAGAAAGGAGAGAATCCTGGAATAAGCAGGGAAGGGAAAATAAAGGACAAAATCCGGGAATAACTGGGAAGAGAAAATAAAGGTCAGAATCCTGGAATAAGCAGGGAAGGGAAAATTAAGGCTGGAATCTGGGAAAAAACAGGGAAGGGAAAATAAAGGCTGGAATCTGGGAATAATCGGGAAGGGAAAATAAAGGCCAGAATCCTGGAATAGTCAGGAAGGGAAAATAGAGGCTGGAATCCTGGAATAAGCAGGAAAGGGAAAATTAAGGCTGGAATCTGGGAATAACTGGGAAGGGAAAATAAAGGCCAAAATCCTGGAATAATTGGAAAGGGAAAATAAAGGCCAGAATCCCAAAATAATCAGGGAAAGGAAACTAAAGGCCAAAATCCTGGAATTATCAGGGAAGGGAAAATAAAGGTCAGAATCACAAAATAATCAAGGAAGGGAAAAAAAAGGCCAAAATCTGGGAATAATCAGGAAGGGAAAATAAAGGCCAGAATCCTGGAATTATCAGGGAAAGGAAAATAAAGGCCAGATTATGGTAATAATTGGGAAGGGAAAATAAAGGCCAGAATCTTGGAATAATCGGAAAGGAAAATAAAGGCCAGAATTTGGGAATAATCAGGAAGGGAAACTAAA
>NW_020935047.1:0-571 GCF_003984885.1 Neopelma chrysocephalum
GTGATTTAGGAACAAACCCCTTTCATATCTTGGGTAAAAATCCCAAATGATTTAGGAACAAACACCTTTCACACCCTGGTTAAAAATCCCAGGGGATTTGGGAACAAACACCTTTCAATCCCAAATAATTTAGGAACAAGCACCTATCACAGCTTGGTTAAAATTCCAACTGATTTAGGAACACACACCTTTCAGACCCTGGTTAAAATCCCAAGTGATTTAGGAACAAACACCTTTCAATCCCTGATTAAAACACCAAATGATTTGGGAACAAACACCTTTCAAACCTTGACTAAAAACCCCAATGATTCAGGAAAACACCTTTCAGACCTTGGTTAAAAATCCCAGGTGATTTGGGAACAAACCCCTTTCAATCCAAATTATTTAGGAACAAACACCTTTCAATACCAAGTGATTTAGGAACAAACACCCTTCACAGCTTGGGTAAAAATCCCAATTATTTGGGAACAAACACCTTTCACACCCTGGTTAAAATCCCAAGTGATCTGGGAACCTTTCAATCTCAAGTGATTTAGGAACAAACCCCTTTCATATCTTGGGTAAAAATCCC
>NW_020935048.1:0-423 GCF_003984885.1 Neopelma chrysocephalum
CCCTCATTCCAAAGGGATCCCTGTCCTGTATCCCATGGGAAGTGAGAGCAACTCCAGGCTCCTCACTGGCTTTTTTCCCTGTTTTCTCCAGGGTTTTTTTCCCCTCCCCTGGAGTCAGAGCAGCAGGAATTGGGCTGTTGGGAAGTGATCCCTGCTGTGCTCCCTCAGAACATCCAGTAATTCCTCCTTCAGGCACATCCCAGATTCCTGTCTCAGCCAGGATTCCCGGGAAAGGGAGTGCAGACACTCTGGGAGCTCAGGGATTAAATCCTGCCGGGTTCCAAGGGATGGGAATGCCCAGAGCTCACCTGGATCAGCTCATTCCTTGGAGCTCCTCCATGGAATGCTGAGGACAGGGGTCCCTCATTCCAAAGGGATCCCTGTCCTGTATCCCATGGGAAGTGAGAGCAACTCCAGGCTCCT
>NW_020935049.1:0-1660 GCF_003984885.1 Neopelma chrysocephalum
TTTAAATTATTTTAATTGCGTTGCCTACATTAAAAAATATTAACCATATATATATATATTTATATTTAATTATATAAATATATATATTTAAATTTATTTATATATTTAAATATAAATTATATTTATATTTGTATGTGTTGAATTTTCTCCACGGGGAGAAAATTTTAGTGTCAAACCATCTTCTTCCCATGCCCTGCACAAATCACAGCCACTGAAATCAAAATTAGTGCACAATAAAGGACATTATTGTGGTTAATAAGACAAAAAAAATCACCCACCAGCGGCCTCAGACACAGCCAGTAAGTTTTTAATGATTCTTTTTTACTGTTGCAATTTGCTGCTGGAAAACCACTGGGGCAATTTATTTCCTTTTGGCCTTTAATTTTTTTTCCTTTTTGGATTTCTGACGGGAAGGGTTTTAAATATTGGCACCTCTCGCTGATATTTGGGTGTGGGATTGTCTCAAGTAGCTGGTGCAGGGTTAGTTTGCTCCAGAATTCCTTTCTCTCTCTTCAGAGAGTATTTATATTTATGGGACAAAGTGTGAGCTGGGTGGGCTGGAAGGACACGAGGTTTTTAAAATTATTAATTAATCAATATTTTTATGCATTATTATGAATTAATATGAATTATTATGAATTAAAATCAACACATGACTACTAATTAATATATTATTAATATAAATAATTCTTTAATAAGGAATTAATAAATAAATTACTGGGGTTTCATAGAATTATGGAACTATGGAATCATTGAAGTTGGAAAACTCCAAAATGATTGAGTGCAGCCCTGCCAAGGCCACCACTGTCCCCTGTCCCCAAGTGCCACATCCACGTGGGAATTTACCTGCAGGAAATCCAGGAAATCCTGCCCTGGGAGGGTGGGAACAGGTTTCCCAGAGAAGTGATCCCTGGAAGTGTCCCTGGATCCCTGGAAGTGCCCAAGGCCAGGTTGGAGCACCCTGGGCTGGTGGAAGGTGTCCCTGCCCATGGCAGTGGGTGGCACTGGATGGGCTTTGAGGTCCCTTCCAACCTAAAGCATTCCATGATTCCATGTCTTTCCAATCCCTCCAGGGGCAGTGACTCCAGCACTTCCCGGCCAGCAGCCCCATGGATATGCCAGGATTGTGGGAAGCCACCTCTGCTGCCCTATTCCACGAGGAAAGGCAGGTGGGAGACCTTTTCCCTCTCCAGAATTCCAGGAGCCATTCCAGCTGGGCAGGACACACACGCTGCTCCGTGCCAAAGCAAGGGAGTTTTCCATGGATTTCCTGTAGCAGTTCCCACTGCTACATAAATGATGGTCCTAAATGATGATCCCAAATGATGATCCTGAGGATCTTTTCCAACCTTCCTGACTCTGTAAAGGTTCTCCACCGGTTTTAGTTCTTCAGCTCAGGTGAAGAAGAAAGAGGAGAAGAAACCACGAGGTTGTTCCCTACCAAAAAATCCTCCCTGGGAACTGCATGGAGGAGGAAACCTCAGGAAAACAGCAATAAATGGAGCTCCACACCGGGATAATGCCAAGTCAGGAACTGCAGCAGCTGTTAAAACATGTATTAAAATAGATATTAAATGTACATATTTAAAATATTGATTAAATATTTAAATATATATTCCATATAAATGCATAATGTTTAAAAACCTATATTAAAACATAT
>NW_020935050.1:0-1674 GCF_003984885.1 Neopelma chrysocephalum
TTTAAATTATTTTAATTGCGTTGCCTACATTAAAAAATATTAACCATGTATATATATATTTATATTTGCTCTGTGTTGAGTTTTCTCCATGGGGAGAAAATTTTAGTGTCAAATCATCCTCTTCCCATGCCCTGCACAAATCACAGCCACTGAAATCAAAATTAGTGCACAATAAAGGACATTATTGTGGTTAATAAGACAAAAAAAATCACCCACCAGCGGCCTCAGACACAGCCAGTAAGTTTTTAATGATTCTTTTTTACTGTTGCAATTTGCTGCTGGAAAACCACTGGGGCAATTTATTTCCTTTTGGCCTTTAATTTTTTTTCCTTTTTGGATTTCTGATGGGAAGGGTTTTAAATATTGGCACTTCTCACTAATATTTGGGTGTGAGATTGTCTCAAGTAGCTGGTGCAGGGTTAGTTTGCTCCAGAATTCCTTTCTCTCTCTTCAGAGAGTATTTATATTTATGGGACAAAGTGTGAGCTGGGTGGGCTGGAAGGACAGGAGTTTTTTTAATTATTAATTAATCAATATTTTTATGCACTATTATGAATTAATATGAATTATTATGAATTAAAATCAACACATGGCTACTAATTAATATATTATTAATATAAATAATTCTTTAATAAGGAATTAATAAATAAATTACTGGGGTTTCATAGAATCACAGAACCATGGAATCATTGAAGTTGGAAAACTCCTCCAAAATCACTGAGTGCAGCTCTGCCAAGGCCACCACTGTCCCCTGTCCCCAAGTGTCACATCCACGTGTGAATTTACCTGCAGGAAATCCAGGAAATCCTGCCCTGGGAGGGTGGGAACAGGTTTCCCAGAGAAGTGATCCCTGGAAGTGTCCAAGGCCAGGTTGGAGCAACCTGGGCTGGTGGAAGGTGTCCCTGCCCATGGCAGGGGTGGCACTGGATGGGCTTTGAGGTCCTTCCAACCCAAACCATTCCATGATTCCATGTCTTTCCAATCCCTCCAGGGGCAGTGACTCCAGCACTTCCCGGCCAGCAGCCCCATGGATATACCAGGATTGTGGGAAGCCACTTCTGCTGCCCTATTCCACGAGGAAAGGCAGGTGGGAGACCTTTTCCCTCTCCAGAATTCCAGGAGCCATTCCAGCTGGGCAGGACACACACGCTGCTCCGTGCCAAAGCAAGGGAGTTTTCCATGGATTTCCTGTAGCAGTTCCCACTGCTACATAAATGATGGTCCCAAATGATGGTCCCAAATGATGATCCCAAATGATGATCCCAAATGATGATCCCAAATGATGATCCCAAATGATGATCCCGAGGGTCTTTTCCAACCTTCCTGACTCTGTAAAGCTTCTCCACCGGTTTTAGTTCTTCAGCTCAGGTGAAGAAGAAAGAGGAGAAGAAACCACGAGGTTGTTCCCTACCAAAAAATCCTCCCTGGGAACTGCATGGAGGAGGAAACCTCAGGAAAACAGCAATAAATGGAGCTCCACACCGGGACAATGCCAAGTCAGGAACTGCAGCAGCTGTTAAAACATGTATTAAAATAGATATTAAATGTACATATTTAAAATATTGATTAAATATTTAAATATATATTCCATATAAATGCATAATGTTTAAAAATCCATATTAAAACGTATATGGGGTTGGTAAACTAAAACATGTATTAAAATAGATGTTAAAG
>NW_020935051.1:0-596 GCF_003984885.1 Neopelma chrysocephalum
GGATCATCAGGGATGGATCCTCAGGGATGGATCCTCAGGGATGGATCAGGGATGGATCATGAGGGATGATCAGGGATGGGATAATGAGGGAAGGGATCATCAGAGATGGGATCATCAGGGATGGGATTGTCAGGGATGGATCAGCAGGGATGGATTATGAGGAATGGGATCATGAGGGATGGATCCTCAGGGATGGATCCTGAGGGATGGGATGATCAGGGATGGATCATCAGGGATGGATCATCAGGAATGAAATTATCAGGGATGGATCCTGAGGGATGGGATTATCAGGGATGGATCATCAGGGATGGGATCCTGAGAGGTGGGATAGTCAGGGATGGATCATCAGGGATGGATTATGAGGGATGGGATCATCAGGGGTGGGATCATGAGGGATGGATCCTCAGGGATGGATTATGAGGGATGGATCAGGGATGGGATAATGAGGGAAGGGATCATCAGAGGTGGGATTAACAGGGATGGGATTGTCAGGGATGGGATTATCAGGGATGAGATCATCAGGGATGGATCGTCAGGGATGGGATTATCAGGGATGGATCATGAGGGATGGATCATGAGGGATGGATCATGAGGGA
>NW_020935052.1:0-825 GCF_003984885.1 Neopelma chrysocephalum
GGGTGCTCCAACCTGCCCTTGGACACTCCCAGGGATGGAGCAGCCACAGCTCCTCTGGGAATTCCATCCCAGCCCCTCCCCACCCTCCCAGCCAGGAATTCCTTCCCAATATCCCACCTAACCCTGGGAATCCATCCCTTGTCCCCAGTCCCTCTCCAGCTCTCCTGGAGCCCCTTTAGGCCCTGGAATGTGCTCCAAGGTCTCCCTGGATCCTTCCCTTCTCCAGGTGAACATTCCCAGCTCTCCCAGCCCGGCTCCAGAGCCCTTGGAGCATCTCCATGGTCGTACCTTGGACTTGGTCATCTCGTTGGAGGCCAGGAAAATCACCACCTTGGCCGTGCTCTTGTCCAGCTGCTCGATGTTGTTCCTCACCACGGTCTCCATGGCCTTCAGGATGATCACACGGTGTGGATAGGCCAGCTGGAAAACAGGGAAAACAGGGATCAGAGCAGGGATCATCAGGGATGGATCGTCAGGGATGGATTGTCAGGGATGGATCATGAGGGGTGGGATTATGAGGGATGGGATCATGAGGGATGGATCATCAGGGATGGGATTATCAGGGATGGATCCTGAGGGGTGGATCATCAGGGGTGGGATTATCAGGGGTGGGATTATCAGGGATGGGATTATCAGGGATGGATCATGAGGGATGGATCATCAGGGATGGGATTATCAGGGGTGGATTGTCAGGGGTGGGATTATCAGGGATGGGATTATCAGGGATGGGATTATCAGGGATGGGATTATCAGGGATGGGATAATCAGGGATGGATTCTCAGGGATGGATCATCAGGGATGGATCCTCAGGGATGGATCCTCAGG
>NW_020935053.1:0-1014 GCF_003984885.1 Neopelma chrysocephalum
GGGTGCTCCAACCTGCCCTTGGACACTCCCAGGGATGGAGCAGCCACGGCTTCTCTGGGAATTCCATCCCAGACCCTCCCCACCCTCCCAGCCAGGAATTCCTTCCCAATATCCCACCTAACCCTGGGAAGCCATTCCCTGTGTGCTGTCCCTCCATCCCTTGTCCCCAGTCCCTCTCCAGCTCTCCTGGAGCCCCTTCAGGCCCTGGAATGTGCTCCAAGGTCTCCCTGGATCCTTCCCTTTTCCAGGTGAACATTCCCAGCTCTCCCAGCCCGGCTCCAGAGCCCTTGGAGCATCTCCATGGTCGTACCTTGGACTTGGTCATCTCGTTGGAGGCCAGGAAAATCACCACCTTGGCCGTGCTCTTGTCCAGCTGCTCGATGTTGTTCCTCACCACGGTCTCCATGGCCTTCAGGATGATCACACGGTGAGGGTAGGCCAGCTGGAAAACAGGGAAAACAGGGATCAGAGCAGGGATCAGCAGGGATGGATCGTCAGGGATGGATCATCAGGGATGGATTATGAGGAATGGGATTGTCAGGGGTGGATCATCAGGGATGGATCATCAGGGATGGATCATGAGGGATGGGATGATCAGGGATGGATTATCAGAGATGGGATCGTCAGGGGTGGGATTGTCAGGGATGGATCATCAGGGATGGATCGTCAGGGATGGGATTATCAGGGATGGGATAATCAGGGATGGGATAATCAGGGATGGGATAATCAGGGATGGATTCTCAGGGATGGATCATCAGGGATGATCAGGGATGGGATAATGAGGGAAGGGATCATCAGAGATGGGATCATCAGGGATGGGATTGTCAGGGATGGATCAGCAGGGATGGATTATGAGGAATGGGATCCTCAGGGATGGATCCTCAGGGATGGATCCTGAGGGATGGGATGATCAGGGATGGGATGATGAGGGATGGATCCTCAGAGATGGATCATCAGGGATGGGATTATCAGGGATGGATCATCAGGGATGGATCATCAGGGATGGATCATCAG
>NW_020935054.1:0-527 GCF_003984885.1 Neopelma chrysocephalum
AAATGATGAGAGAGAAGATGAGAAGCAAGAAAGGGAGGATATGGAAGTGGAAGGGAAGGAAAGAAAAGGCAGGAAGGAGGCAAAGAGGAGAGAAATAATAAGATTTGGGAGGTGTGGAAAGAAAAAGGGAGAGGAAAAAAATAAAAGGGAGAATAAAGGGAAGAAAGAAAGGGAAAGTATGAAACTAGAAGGAAGGGAAGGGAAAGGCAGAAAGGAGGCAAAGGAGACCTGGAAAAATAATCTGGAAGATGTGGAAAGGGAAAGAAAAAGTGAGAGGGAAGAAAGTGGAAAGAAACAAAAGATGTGAAGCAAGAAAAGGAGGATGTGGAAGCAGAAAGGAGGGGAAAGGAAAGGCAGGAAGGAGGTGAAGGAGACCCAGAAAGGAAAAAAAAAATAAAATCTGGGAGGTGGGGAAAAGGAAGGAAAAAGTGAGAGGAAAGAAATAAAAAGAGAGAGAGAAGATGTGAAGGGAGAAAGGGAAGGGATGGGAAAGGCAGAAAAGAGGGAAAGGAGAGCCAGAAAAAAAA
>NW_020935055.1:0-490 GCF_003984885.1 Neopelma chrysocephalum
TGACATCCTGAGCTGGCACGTGAGGATCACTGATGATTCCATGGATTTCTCTCTCAGATGAGTGTCAGGAGAATGAATATTTATCAGGATACATCAGGTATATTCTCCCAGTGGTGGTTTCTGAGGGTTTGATCACAATCTTTCCCTGCTGTTGTTTGGAACAAGTAGATTTTTGGAGATGCTGGTGATTCCTCCAGTGGTCACATCCTTGATGGTGCCAGTTGAGTTTGGGGTTCCAGCAGTTTAAAAACTACCTAGAAATCATTATCTGCTTTATATAAACCTTAAAAAATATTTACTTTATGGAGTTTATGTCCTACAAATACATAATTAATGGATCTAAAGGTAGGATTATAATAGACCGTCTTTCCTGACATCCTGAGCTGGCACGTGAGGATCACTGGTGATTCCATGGATTCCTCTCTCAGATGAGTGTCAGGAGGATGAATATTTATCAGGATATATCTGATATGTTCTCCCAGTGGAGATT
>NW_020935056.1:0-448 GCF_003984885.1 Neopelma chrysocephalum
TGACGAGCAATTAATCAACGTGAAAAGTAATTATGACATTAAAGGCCTGGTGACAGAGCTGCTGTTTTCCCACCCACCAGCTTCCTTGGATCTCCAGAGCTGCTCTTCCCCCAAATATCACAGCTCAGTGGGAGCTCAGTGTCCCAAAAATCCACTTTTTAACTCGTTTTTGTAGCTTTGAGTGGGGCAGCTCCTTCTCTCCCAACATATGGAGGAACTGGAGACATTTTGCTAATCAGGAGGGGGTTATTTTCTTGGAATAGAAGTGTTGGCATCTGCCTGGGAAAATAACAAATGTTCCACCAAATCATGGCGTTAAATACCCCTTGAGGACTAAAATTGCACATCTTGCCTGACATCCTGAGCTGGCACGTGAGGATCAATGATGATTCCATGGATTTCTCTCTCAGATGAGTGTCAGGAGAATGAATATTTATCAGGATATATC
>NW_020935057.1:0-398 GCF_003984885.1 Neopelma chrysocephalum
TGACGAGCAATTAATCAACGTGAAAAGTAATTATGACATTAAAGGCCCGGTGACAGAGCTGCTGTTTTCCCACCCACCAGCTTCCTTGGATCTCCAGAGCTGCTCTTCTCCCAAATATCACAGCTCAGTGGGAGCTCAGTGTCCCAAAAATCCACTTTTTAACTCGTTTTTGTAGCTTTGAGTGGGGCAGCTCCTTCTCTCCCAACATATGGAGGAACTGGAGACATTTTGCTAATCAGGAGGGGATTATTTTCTTGGAGTAGAAGTGTTGGCATCTGCCTGGGAAAATAACAAATGTTCCCCCAAATCAAGGCGTTAAATACCCCTTGAGGACTAAAATTGCACATCTTGCCTGACATCCTGAGCTGGCACGTGAGGATCACTGATGATTCCATGGA
>NW_020935058.1:0-331 GCF_003984885.1 Neopelma chrysocephalum
ATAATAGACCATGTTTCCTGACATCCTGAGCTGGCACGTGAGGATCACTGATGATTCCATGGATTTCTTATTAGATGAGTGTCAGGAGAATGAATATTTATCAGGATATATCTGATACAATCTCCCACTGGTAATTTCTGAGGGGTTTGATCACAATCTTTGACTGCTGTTGTTTGGAACAAGTAGATTTTGGGAGATGTTGGTGATTCCTCCAGTGGTCACATCCTTGATGGTGTCACTTGAAATTTGGGTTCCATCAGTTTAAAAACTACCTAAAAGCCTTTATCTATTTTATATAAACCTTAAAAAATATATATTTCCTGGGGTTTAT
>NW_020935059.1:0-363 GCF_003984885.1 Neopelma chrysocephalum
CTCTCAGATGAGTGTCAGGAGAATGAATATTTATCAGGATATATCTGGTATATTCTCCCAGTGGTGGTTTCTGAGGGATTTGATCACAATCTTTCCCTGCTGGTGTTTGGAACAAGTAGGTTTTGGGAGATGCTGGTGATTCCTCCAGTGGTCACATCCTTGATGGTGTCACTTGAAATTTGGGTTCCATCAGTTTAAAAACTACCTAAAAACCTTTATCTATTTTATATAAACCTTAAAAAATATGTATTTCATGGGGTTTATGTCCTACAAATACATAGTTGATAGATCTAAAACAAGATTATAATAGAACATCTTTCCTGACATCCTGAGCTGGCACGTGAGGATCACTGATGATTCCAT
>NW_020935060.1:0-326 GCF_003984885.1 Neopelma chrysocephalum
TTAGACCAATACATTTAAACACAGAGAAACGTGGGTTTAAGACTGAGCAGTTTCTGGCAGGTCTTATTGCAAAAAAATACCTTCAGCACAAAGCCAACAATAAATATATATATTTTTATATATAAAGTAATAATGATGTCTTTAAAGTTCAAGAAATGGCTCCAAGGGTGTGATTTAGCACAATTAAAATCCAGTGTAACGAAGCAAAATTAAATTGAATTCAAAGAGAACAAAATATCTCTTGATTTTCAATAACTGATTCTGTGATTAATTATTTTATTAGACCAATACATTTAAACACAGAGAAACGTGGGTTTAAGACTGAG
>NW_020935061.1:0-392 GCF_003984885.1 Neopelma chrysocephalum
CAACAAAGGGATTGGCCTTGCCATCGTGAGGGCCCTGTGCAAGCAGTAATGTAGCTTCACATAATTCAAGCTGGAATTTAAATAGTATTTTAAAGAAAAAAACCACTTAATTGGCCAGAAGAGTTGTGGACTCCACACCCCTGGTGTTGTTCAAGCCCAGCTTGGACGGGGCTTGGAGCAACCTGGTCTGATGGAAGATGTCCCTGCCCATGGCAGGGGGTGGGATTAGATGATCTTTAAGGTCCCTTCCTACCTAAACCATTCCCTGACTTTAATTCCTTTTCAATATCCGCCTTTGTCCATCTGAGTGAAGGTTTCTTTGCTGTTGGCAGTTGCTGTCACTTTGGCACACACCCGGGGAGGACAATGTCCAGCGTGCCGGTGGCCGTGGT
>NW_020935062.1:0-1203 GCF_003984885.1 Neopelma chrysocephalum
CAACAAAGGGATTGGCCTTGCCATCGTGAGGGCCCTGTGCAAGCAGTTCCCAGGGGATGTGTACCTGACAGCCCGGGATCCCGGCCGGGGGCAGGAGGCAGTGGCCAAGCTCCAGCAGGAAGGGCTCCGGGCCCTCTTCCACCAGCTGGACATCGATGACCTGCAGAGCATCAGGGCCCTGCGGGACTTCCTGAAGGAGAAATACGGAGGGCTGAACGTGCTGGTGAACAACGCAGGCATCGCTTTCAAAGGTAGGAAGGGCTCTGTCTGGGGTAGTCCTGTGTGCTACCAAGCTGTGTGGAGAGGATTGTGGATGCAGCCAACGTTTGTATGCCAGTGGCTTGCTGCACTTTTGGCTGGGCAGGCTTCCTGTCTTGAGGACAACGTGAAATGGGTCTTCTGGGATCTCTTGGGCTGACTGTGTGTGTGCATTTCTTCCTGGGAATGGTGGTCAGGCATTGGAAGGGGCTGCCCAGGGAGGTTTGGAGTGCCCAGCCCTGGAGGTGTCCAAGGAAGGCCTGGCCGTGGCACTCAGTGCTCTGGGCTGGGGGACAAGGTGGGGATCAGGCACAGGGTGGGCTCCACGATCTTGGAAGTCTTTTCCAACCTCAGTGATTCTGTGATTCTGTAAACATGATTCCCTGGAGTGCTGTGTTTCCATCACCCAGGGAGCATGGAAGTACTTGAGGCACACAGTGCCTGTGAGTGGAGTTGGGATAATTGCCTCAATGCCCAGGAGTTTCACCAGGGCCATGGGAGCCCGTCCTGAGGGTGAATATCAGCCCTGTTCCTTGGGGATCTGTGTTTTCTCTCTTCCACAAGCCTCATACTTTGTTCTGTGTGTTACCTCCTCAAGGCATCCAGCTGATAAAAAAGAAACTTTGGCCCTGGGTGGTTTCTGTTATCTCTGACTTTCTCAGGCTATTCAGTTACCTGTAATCCAGTTAACCCAAACCTTGCTGTGCTGAGCAGGAGTGTAACCATTTCATCTCCCAGTGGACAGGAACACAGGGAAAGTGAGGAAGACACAGCAGTTTTAAGGTGGAAAAGTGCATTCTTCTTGTAAGTGTTTATAAAAGCAAATCAAGATCATGTTAGATAAAGCAAATCACAAGCCTGACTACTTGTTCTAGGGAGGAGATTCTGACCCTCTGCACCCTCAGGTGAGACCCCCCTGCAGAGCTGCTCCAGCCCTGGGGAACA
>NW_020935063.1:0-1197 GCF_003984885.1 Neopelma chrysocephalum
TCCAACAAAGGGATTGGCCTTGCCATCGTGAGGGCCCTGTGCAAGCAATTCCCGGGGGATGTGTACCTGACAGCCCGGGATCCCGGCCGGGGGCAGGAGGCTGTGGCCAAGCTCCAGCAGGAAGGGCTCCGGGCCCTCTTCCACCAGCTGGACATCGATGACCTGCAGAGCATCAGGGCCCTGCGGGACTTCCTGAAGGAGAAATACGGAGGGCTGAACGTGCTGGTGAACAACGCAGGCATCGCCTTCAAAGGTAGGAAGGGCTCTGTCTGGGGTAGTCCTGTGTGCTACCAAGCTGTGTGGAGAGGATTGTGGATGCAGCCAACGTTTGTATGCCAGTGGCTTGCTGCACTTTTGGCTGGGCAGGCTTCCTGTCTTGAGGACAACGTGAAATGGGTCTTCTGGGATCTCTTGGTCTGACTGTGCCTGTGCATTTCTTCCTGGGAATGGTGGTCAGGGATTGGAAGGGGCTGCCCAGGGAGGTTTGGAGTGCCCAGCCCTGGAGGTGTCCAAGGAAGGCCTGGCCGTGGCACTCAGTGCTCTGGGCTGGGGGACAAGGTGGGGATGGGGCACAGGGTGGGCTCCACGATCTTGGAAGTCTTTTCCAACCTCAGTGATTCTGTAAACATGATTCCCTGGAGTGCTGTGTTTGCATCACCCAGGGAGCATGGAAGTACTTGAGGCACACAGTGCCTGTGAGTGGAGTTGGGATAATTGCCTCAATGCCCAGGAGTTTCACCAGGGCCATGGGAGCCCATCCTGAGGGTGAATATCAGCCCTGTTCCTTGGGGATCTGTGTTTTCTCTCTTCCACAAGCCTCATACTTTGTTCTGTGTGTTACCTCCTCAAGGCATCCAGCTGATAAAAAAGAAACTTTGGCCCTGGGTGGTTTCTGTTATCTCTAACTTTCTCAGGCTACTCAGTTACCTGTAATCCAGTTAACCCAAACCTTGCTGTGCTGAGCAGGAGTGTAACCATTTCATCTCCCAGTGGACAGGAACACAGGGAAAGTGAGGAAGACACAGCAGTTTTAAGGTGGAAAAGTGCCTTCTTCTTGTAAGTGTTTATAAAAGCAAATCAAGATCATGTTAGATAAAGCAAATCACAAGCCTGACTACTTGTTCTAGGGAAGAGATTGTTCCCCTCTGCCCCCTCAGGTGAGACCCCCCTGCAGAGCTGCTCCAGCCCTGGGGAACA
>NW_020935064.1:0-987 GCF_003984885.1 Neopelma chrysocephalum
ACTGCAGGCAACGTGCTCTGGCTTTCCATGTGCTACCCCTGTGTCAAGGTACAGCTTCACAGACCCCAGTGGGGTGCTGGTAAAAGGTGTTGCCCCCCTCTCTTTGGGGAAGGGTGTTGAATTATGGAAATCCAGTGGATCCTTGACCTTGCCTGTTTGGCAGAAACTCCCTGGGCTAAACCTTGTGGCCAGTTAACACTTAAATACTGGGGGTTTAACGTGCAGTAGTTATGGTGCCTTTCCTGCTGTGGCCCAGGCTCTGCAGGGTGCTTTGCAGGGGTGGAGTGTTGTCCTCTCACAGCTCTTCAGGGCACAGCTTCACTTTGCTCGTTGTCTGGTGAGTGTTGGGGCAAGGTCCAGACCCCCCTGTGCCCCCACTGAGCCCCTCCCTCCACTGCCCTCGTGTCCATGGGATGGTTCAGCTCCCTCTGGTACTGAGGGTGGCCTGGGCTGTGTTTTGGTTCTCACCAGACTGGCTCATGCCAGGGTCTCACAGCACCTTCCTGCTGATGGTGGTTGGAGTTTCCCGGTGTGACACACACGTGTCCCACAGCCAGTCCCCAACCCCTGCCCAGACACCTCCCCGGGCTCTCCTCCCTCTGCCATGGCATGGCAGCAGCAAGGGAGGGAGGGGACAGACAGACAGACAGACAGGCAGGGCTGGCTGGGTACCTGCAGGGTCCTGACGTGGGCCAGCACCCGGGGCAGCTCCTGCAGCACATTCCCACTGACGTCCAGGGAGCGCAGGCTCCGCAGGCCACTCACTGTGCCAGGCAGCTCCTTCAGCTTGTTCCCTGGAGAGAAAACCCACTTGGGACCATGTGGCCTGTCCAAAGCAGGGCCCAGCAGGTTCCTCTGCTGGAACACCAAACCATAACCACACACATGGCTCGTTTCTGCAGGGACGGGGCTGTCCCGGGTCACACAGGGACCCAAAAGGGCTGTCATGGGTCACACAGGGACCCCAAAGGGGCTGTCCTGGGTCAC
>NW_020935065.1:0-1189 GCF_003984885.1 Neopelma chrysocephalum
ACTGCAGGCAACGTGCTCTGGCTTTCCATGTGCTACCCCTGTGTCAAAGCACAGCTTCACAGACCCCAGTGGGGTGTTGGTAAAAGGTGTTGCCCCCCTCTCTTTGGGGAAGGGTGTTGAATTATGGAAATCCAGTGGATCCTTGACCTTGCCTGTTTGGCAGAAACTCCCTGGGCTAAACCTTGTGGCCAGTTACCACTTAAATACTGGGGGTTTAACGTGCAGTAGTTATGGTGCCTTTCCTGCTGTGGTCCAGGCTCTGCAGGGTGCTTTGCAGGGGTGGAGTGTTGTCCTCTCACAGCTCTTCAGGGCACAGCTTCACTTTGCTCATGGTCTGGTGAGTGTTGGGGCAAGGTCCAGACCCCCCTGTGCCCCCACTGAGCCCCTCCCTCCACTGCCCTCGTGTCCATGGGATGGTTCAGCTCCCTCTGGTACTGAGGGTGGCCTGGGCTGTGTTTTGGTTCTCACCAGACCGGCTCAGCTGACTCGTGCCAGGGTCTCACAGCACCTTCCTGCTGATGGTGGTTGGAGTTTCCCGGTGTGACACACACGTGTCCCACAGCCAGTCCCCAACCCCTGCCCAGACACCTCCCCGGGCTCTCCATCCCTCTGCCATGGCAGCAAGGGAGGGAGGGGACAGACAGACAGACAGGCAGGGCTGGCTGGGTACCTGCAGGGTCCTGACGTGGGCCAGCACCCGGGGCAGCTCCTGCAGCACATTCCCACTGACGTCCAGGGAGCGCAGGCTCCGCAGGCCACTCACTGTGCCAGGCAGCTCCTTCAGCTTGTTCCCTGGAGAGAGAAAACCCACCTGGGACCATGTGGCCTGTCCAAAGCAGGGCCCAGCACGTTCCTCTGCTGGAACACCAAACCATAACCACACACATGGCTCGTTTCTGCAGGGACGGGGCTGTCCCGGGTCACACAGGGACCCAAAAGGGCTGTCATGGGTCACACAGGGACTCAAAAGGGCTGTCCTGGGTCACACAGGGACCCCAAAGAAGCTGTCATGGGTCACACAGGGACTCAAAAGGGCTGTCCTGGGTCACACAGGGACCCCAAAGAGCTGTCATGGGTCACACAGGGATCCCAAAAGGGCTGTCCTGAGTCACACAGGGTCACACACCCCAAAGGGGCTGTCCTGGGTCACACAGGGACCCCAAAGGGGCTGTCCTGGGTCACACAGGGA
>NW_020935066.1:0-5867 GCF_003984885.1 Neopelma chrysocephalum
TGCCCTTTTATGGAATTCCCTACTCTGAGGGAGGGACTGAGCACTCCTGCCTGAACTGGAGAGTATATAACTGGGAGTTTCAGAGCCTTGGGGCTCTCTCTCGTGGGACCCAGAGGAAGACAGCAGACCACCGCTGCTCCCAACCAGGCTGAGACCACCACCCTCAACTGGACTGCAATCACCACTTCTGACCAGACTGCAGCAGCTCTCCCACCAGCAGGTTTATCCCGTCTCCCTTTGCTTTGGACTCGGGGGGGGTGGGCCAAGGTACACCACTTTTGTTCATACCCCAGGGTCCTGGGTTTGTACATTTGGGTTTTGTGGGTTAAAACCAATTGTCTGTCTGTATAATTGTACTTATTGCATTATTTTAATAAATTGTTATTCTGACTTATAAATCTCTCTTTTGAATTGAGTTCATTTTGCCTTGCTGGTTAACTTTTAAACCAGCACAATTTTTGGCGCCCAACGTGGGGCAGAGAGAGAGAAGTCAGAATCACAATTTCATTTTAAGCATCTGTGTATTTGGATACAGAAACTCCCCAATCAACATGTTGTTTGGTGCATTCACGTGGGTGTTTTATCTGAGCATGTTCATATTTCCACAAATGGGGAACTATTTGCCTATTTTAATGCTCTCTTTAAGACCAGGGAGAGGGATCCAAATTGCTTTACTAGTATACTATGTTTATGTCATCATAACCTCAGAAGCAATGAGTTTCATTGTAAATGTGTATTCAGTCCTGTTTACCTGTCCTGGTTTAGGTTGCTACCTCTGGGGCCTCATTAAAAATTGCACCCAGCCCTTTGGGGGAACAGTGGGGAATGGTGGTTTCCAGCCTCTCACCTCCTTCTTTCCCTTCAGACCTGGTACAACAGTTTTTGAAAATATTGATTTTCCTTTTGATGCTAAGGACGGCATAATGTTATTGTTAGTGTTGCTCTGTCTGCTGCTCTGTCTGCTCTGTACTGTTTACACCATGCTTAGGGTCAGAACAGGGCCTTCTAGGGAGGCTGTTTGGACGCCTGTCCTGGGAATGGATAACGCTGAGTGGCACGGGAAGTGGGAGGACATCGGCCAGTATTTGGAGAAGTTTTCTCCTCCCATGATCTGGAAATTCACCCCTGAACAACTGCAGGATCCTGTCAGCATGATAAAACTGGTAAAGGAAAAATGCTCTGGCAGCTCCAGAGATGGTCAGCTCACAGCAACCTGCTGGGCCCTGGCCACTGCTTACCGGGCACTGCTTGACATGGTACAGCACTGCCAGGGGGAGGAGAGAAGGAGCAAATCAACTGGCACCACGTCCACACAAACTACAGCTGAGTCGGAGGGAGTAAGAAATAAATCAACTGGCACCATGCCCACACAAACCATCGGGGAGCCAGAAGGACAACAGAAACCAATAGCAGTCGCCCCTGTCCAGAAAAGGAAATCGAAGACCAAATCAGTTCGCATAGCAAATGATGACGAAGAGGCAGGACCTTCACATCCACCGGAGGAGACAGAGCCAGAAATAATCACTCGGTCCCTATCCCTGGGTGAGCTACGTGAGCTTCGGAGAGAGTTCACACGACAGGCGAACGAGTCCATCCTGACCTGGCTGCTCCGAATCTGGGATGCCGCCGCTAACGACACAATTCTAGATGGAAGTGAAGCAAGGCAACTGGGATCCCTGTCTCGAGATGTCGTCATTGATCAGGGGATTGGAAGGAGGCAGGAAACTCTCAGCCTGTGGCGGCGACTGTTGTCCAGTGTAAGGGAGAGATACCTTTGCAAGGAGGACCTCCACGTACAGCAAGGACAGTGGAACACGATGGAACAAGGTATCCGGTGCTTGAGAGAATTGGCTGTACTGGAGATAATCTTTTCAGAGGACGAAAGATTTCCTAAAAGTCCAGATGGTGTACAGTGCACATCCCAGATGTGGTTGAAGTTTGCACGACTCGGGCCAGAAATGTATTCCCGCTACCTAGCAACGCTGCAATGGAGGGAGGGAGAGGACAAGGTTGGTGCATTGGTCAGCAAACTCAGGATTTATGAAGACACTGTCACCGCCCCATTACGAGCCCACGTCTCATCGGTGGAAACCAAACTGGCTGAACATGTCCGAAGCCTGGAAGAGAAGATTGAAGAGGGCCACCAGAAGTTAAGAGAAGAAATTAAGGAAGGGATCTTCCATATCTCGCCAGGACAAACAAGGGTCTCTGCTATCAGGAGCCAGCGTCCCCCAGCTAAGGAGAGAGGGTACACTCCACGTGGCAATCTATGGTTTTACCTCCAAGAGCACGGAGAAGATATGAGGAAGTGGGATGGGAAACCCACCTCTTCCTTAGCAGCCCGGGTACGTGAATTGAAAAGAGGGACAAGTACCACAAGGAACTCTTTGAGGATGAATGCTGCTCCAGTCTCTCGTAGGCAAGACTCCAGACGGCCCAGGAATGATGATATGTCTGATCCTCTTGAAGGGACTTCCAGGTCATACTTACAAGAAGAGCGCAACGAGTACCATGACCAGGACTAGGGGTGCCCTGCCTCTAGCCAGGTAGAGGAGAGGGACAATCGAGTCTATTGGACAGTGTGGATTCGGTGGCCTGGCACATCAGAGCCACAAAGATATAAGGCTTTAGTTGACACCGGCGCACAATGTACTTTGATGCCATCAAGATACATAGGGGCAGAATCCATCTCTATTTCTGGGGTGACAGGGGGATCCCAACAGCTGACTGTACTGGAAGCTGAAGTAAGCCTGACTGGGAAGGAATGGCACAGACACCCCATCGTAACTGGTCCAGAGGCCCCGTGTATCCTTGGCATAGATTACCTGAGGAGTGGGTATTTCAAAGACCCAAAAGGACTTCGTTGGGCGTTTGGCATAGCTACTGTGGAGGCAGAGGAAATTAGACAGTTGAACACCTTGCCTGGCCTCTCAGAGGACCCCTCTGCTGTGGGACTGCTGAAGGTTGAAGAACAGTTGGTACCGATAGCCACAGCAACCGTGCACCGTCGGCAATACCGCACCGACCGAGACTCTGTGACTCCCATACATAAGATGATCCGTGAACTGGAGACCCAGGGGGTGGTCAGCAAGACTCGCTCACCCTTTAATAGCCCTATATGGCCAGTGCGTAAGTCCAGCGGAGAGTGGAGGCTGACGGTGGATTACCGTGGACTCAATGAAGTCACACCACCCCTGAGTGCTGCTGTGCCGGACATGCTGGAGCTCCAGTACGAGCTGGAGTCCAAGGCAGCCAAGTGGTATGCCACCATTGACATTGCCAACGCCTTCTTCTCCATTCCTTTGGCAGCGGAATGCAGGCCACAATTTGCTTTCACTTGGAGAGGTGTGCAGTACACCTGGAATCGACTGCCTCAGGGGTGGAAACACAGTCCCAGCATTTGCCATGGACTGATCCAGACTGCACTGGAAAAGGGCGAGGCTCCAGAACATCTACAGTACATTGATGACATCATTGTATGGGGGAACACAGCGGGGGAAGTCTTCGAGAAAGGAGAGAAGATAATCCAGATCCTCCTAAGAGCTGGTTTTGCCATTAAACGAAGTAAGGTCAAGGGACCTGCTCAGGAAATTCAGTTCTTAGGAGTGAAGTGGCAAGATGGACGTCGCCTAATTCCAACGGAGGTAATTAACAAAATAGCAGCCATGTCCCCACCAACCAGCAAGAAGGAAACACAGGCTTTCCTAGGCGCTGTGGGCTTTTGGAGGATGCATATCCCCGAGTACAGTCAAATTGTAAGCCCTCTCTACCTTGTGACACGGAAGAAAAATGATTTCCAGTGGGGCCCTGAACAACAACAGGCCTTTGAACAAATCAAACAGGAGATTGCCCATGCGGTAGCCCTTGGGCCAGTAAGGACAGGACAGGACGTGAAGAACGTGCTCTACACTGCAGCCGGGAAGAATGGCCCTTCTTGGAGCCTCTGGCAGAAAGTGCCTGGGGAGACCCGAGGACGACCGCTGGGATTCTGGAGTCGGGGATACAAAGGATCTGAAGCCAGCTATACACCAACTGAGAAAGAGATCCTGGCTGCTTATGAAGGACTTCGAGCTGCCTCAGAAGTGATCGGCACCGAAGCGCAGCTCCTCCTGGCACCCCGACTACCAGTGCTGGGCTGGATGTTCAAGGGGAGAGTTCCTGCTACACATCACGCCACCGATGCCACATGGAGTAAGTGGATCGCTCTGATCACACAACGAACCCGGATAGGGAATCCTAATCGCCCTGGGATTCTGGAAATTATCACCAATTGGCCCGAAGGTGAGAGTTTCGGACTATCCTCTGAAGAAGAAGAGGAGCAGGTGACACGGGCTGAGGAGGCCCCACCATATGACAAGCTACCAGCAGATGAAAGACGATATGCGCTCTTCACGGATGGCTCCTGCCGCATTGTAGGGACAAACCGAAAATGGAAGGCAGCCGTGTGGAGTCCCACACGGCGAGTTGCAGAAGCAACCGAAGGACAAGGTGGGTCAAGTCAGTTCGCAGAGCTTAAAGCCGTTCAGTTGGCTTTGGATATAGCTGAACGAGAGAAGTGGCCAAGACTCTATATCTACACTGACTCATGGATGGTGGCCAATGCTCTGTGGGGATGGCTAGAGCGATGGAGAAAGGCCAACTGGCAGCGCCAAGGGAAACCCATCTGGGCAGCGGAGATGTGGCAGGACATCGCTGGCCAGGTAGAGAAGCTGAGTGTGAAGGTTGGTCACGTAGACGCTCACGTACGCAAGAAACGGGCTAATGAGGAGCATCGCAAGAACGAGCAGGCGGACCGAGCTGCCAGGATTAAAGTCTCTCAGGTGGATCTGGATTGGCAACACAAAGGAGAATTATTTCTGGCTCGATGGGCCCATGACGCCTCCGGTCACCAGGGGAGAGATGCAACATACAGATGGGCTCAGGACCGAGGGGTGGACTTAACCAAGGACATTGTCTCACAGGTCATCCATGACTGTGAGACATGTGCTGCCATCAAGCAGGCCAAGCGGGTGAAGCCTCTATGGTATGGTGGACGGTGGTCAAAGTACAGGTATGGGGAAGCCTGGCAAGTTGACTACATCACGCTCCCCAAAACCCGCCAGGGCAAGCGCTACGTACTTACCATGGTAGAAGGAAGTACTGGATGGCTGGAGACATACCCCGTACCTCATGCCACTGCCCGGAATACCATCCTGGGCCTTGAAAAACAAGTCCTGTGGCGACACGGCACCCCAGAGAGAATTGAGTCTGATAATGGGACCCATTTCAAGAATGGCCTCGTAGACACCTGGGCCAGAGAGCACGGCATTGAGTGGGTGTATCATATCCCCTACCATGCACCAGCTGCTGGAAAAGTTGAACGGTGCAACGGACTGCTGAAAACCACCCTGAAGGCACTGTGTGGGGAGACTCTCAAACACTGGGAGCTGCATTTAGCAAAGGCCACCTGGCTGGTCAACACGCGAGGCTCCATTAATCGAGCTGGCCCTGCCCAATCAGAACCTTTGCATACTGTAGATGGAGATAAAGTCCCCGTGGTGCATATGAGAGGTATGTTAGGGAAGACTGTTTGGATTAGTCCCACCTCAAGCAAAGGCAAACCCATCCGAGGGATTGTTTTTGCTCAAGGACCTGGTTTCACCTGGTGGGTAATGCAAAAAGATGGGGAGACACGTTGTGTACCACAAGGGGACCTAATTTTGAGTGAGAATGGTCCGTAATGTTTCATTGTACATATGTGTATATAGTTTTAAAGAGACATAGTTTTTAAGGGGGTTAATTTGGGCATGACATGGATGGCATAGAATAAGGGGTGGATAATGTCCTGGTTAGAACGGCTGGGACCAATTCATCCCTGGATGGGTGTA
>NW_020935067.1:0-596 GCF_003984885.1 Neopelma chrysocephalum
GGATCATCAGGGATGGATCCTCAGGGATGGATCCTCAGGGATGGATCAGGGATGGATCATGAGGGATGATCAGGGATGGGATAATGAGGGAAGGGATCATCAGAGATGGGATCATCAGGGATGGGATTGTCAGGGATGGATCAGCAGGGATGGATTATGAGGAATGGGATCATGAGGGATGGATCCTCAGGGATGGATCCTGAGGGATGGGATGATCAGGGATGGATCATCAGGGATGGATCATCAGGAATGAAATTATCAGGGATGGATCCTGAGGGATGGGATTATCAGGGATGGATCATCAGGGATGGGATCCTGAGAGGTGGGATAGTCAGGGATGGATCATCAGGGATGGATTATGAGGGATGGGATCATCAGGGGTGGGATCATGAGGGATGGATCCTCAGGGATGGATTATGAGGGATGGATCAGGGATGGGATAATGAGGGAAGGGATCATCAGAGGTGGGATTAACAGGGATGGGATTGTCAGGGATGGGATTATCAGGGATGAGATCATCAGGGATGGATCGTCAGGGATGGGATTATCAGGGATGGATCATGAGGGATGGATCATGAGGGATGGATCATGAGGGA
>NW_020935068.1:0-825 GCF_003984885.1 Neopelma chrysocephalum
GGGTGCTCCAACCTGCCCTTGGACACTCCCAGGGATGGAGCAGCCACAGCTCCTCTGGGAATTCCATCCCAGCCCCTCCCCACCCTCCCAGCCAGGAATTCCTTCCCAATATCCCACCTAACCCTGGGAATCCATCCCTTGTCCCCAGTCCCTCTCCAGCTCTCCTGGAGCCCCTTTAGGCCCTGGAATGTGCTCCAAGGTCTCCCTGGATCCTTCCCTTCTCCAGGTGAACATTCCCAGCTCTCCCAGCCCGGCTCCAGAGCCCTTGGAGCATCTCCATGGTCGTACCTTGGACTTGGTCATCTCGTTGGAGGCCAGGAAAATCACCACCTTGGCCGTGCTCTTGTCCAGCTGCTCGATGTTGTTCCTCACCACGGTCTCCATGGCCTTCAGGATGATCACACGGTGTGGATAGGCCAGCTGGAAAACAGGGAAAACAGGGATCAGAGCAGGGATCATCAGGGATGGATCGTCAGGGATGGATTGTCAGGGATGGATCATGAGGGGTGGGATTATGAGGGATGGGATCATGAGGGATGGATCATCAGGGATGGGATTATCAGGGATGGATCCTGAGGGGTGGATCATCAGGGGTGGGATTATCAGGGGTGGGATTATCAGGGATGGGATTATCAGGGATGGATCATGAGGGATGGATCATCAGGGATGGGATTATCAGGGGTGGATTGTCAGGGGTGGGATTATCAGGGATGGGATTATCAGGGATGGGATTATCAGGGATGGGATTATCAGGGATGGGATAATCAGGGATGGATTCTCAGGGATGGATCATCAGGGATGGATCCTCAGGGATGGATCCTCAGG
>NW_020935069.1:0-1014 GCF_003984885.1 Neopelma chrysocephalum
GGGTGCTCCAACCTGCCCTTGGACACTCCCAGGGATGGAGCAGCCACGGCTTCTCTGGGAATTCCATCCCAGACCCTCCCCACCCTCCCAGCCAGGAATTCCTTCCCAATATCCCACCTAACCCTGGGAAGCCATTCCCTGTGTGCTGTCCCTCCATCCCTTGTCCCCAGTCCCTCTCCAGCTCTCCTGGAGCCCCTTCAGGCCCTGGAATGTGCTCCAAGGTCTCCCTGGATCCTTCCCTTTTCCAGGTGAACATTCCCAGCTCTCCCAGCCCGGCTCCAGAGCCCTTGGAGCATCTCCATGGTCGTACCTTGGACTTGGTCATCTCGTTGGAGGCCAGGAAAATCACCACCTTGGCCGTGCTCTTGTCCAGCTGCTCGATGTTGTTCCTCACCACGGTCTCCATGGCCTTCAGGATGATCACACGGTGAGGGTAGGCCAGCTGGAAAACAGGGAAAACAGGGATCAGAGCAGGGATCAGCAGGGATGGATCGTCAGGGATGGATCATCAGGGATGGATTATGAGGAATGGGATTGTCAGGGGTGGATCATCAGGGATGGATCATCAGGGATGGATCATGAGGGATGGGATGATCAGGGATGGATTATCAGAGATGGGATCGTCAGGGGTGGGATTGTCAGGGATGGATCATCAGGGATGGATCGTCAGGGATGGGATTATCAGGGATGGGATAATCAGGGATGGGATAATCAGGGATGGGATAATCAGGGATGGATTCTCAGGGATGGATCATCAGGGATGATCAGGGATGGGATAATGAGGGAAGGGATCATCAGAGATGGGATCATCAGGGATGGGATTGTCAGGGATGGATCAGCAGGGATGGATTATGAGGAATGGGATCCTCAGGGATGGATCCTCAGGGATGGATCCTGAGGGATGGGATGATCAGGGATGGGATGATGAGGGATGGATCCTCAGAGATGGATCATCAGGGATGGGATTATCAGGGATGGATCATCAGGGATGGATCATCAGGGATGGATCATCAG